>NW_028255957.1:0-225000 GCF_971803275.1 Cyanistes caeruleus
GTATTCATTTTCAATTAAACTGCCATTAAGCCAAGGGACCTAGTTGTCAAAATTCTAATTTAATTTATAACAATATTTTAACAAAGAAGGCTGTTACAACAACATTGGTATTTACCAAACATGACACAACATGAGCTATATTAACAAAGAAGGCACCTTACGGTGACAACATTCTACTGTTCAAACTGTAAAACATCTTTGTGTACTGATCAGGGGGTAACGATTTACTCTTTACAATCCTGATGCTGAATGTCTCCTGAGGAGGTCTGGTCACAGAGAAGAATGAGCCCCTTGTGGGCTGCCCCTGTTTGGACAACCTGCTCCTCACCCCGAGCCTCAGCATGTCTGACATCGCCCACCTGGGACTGACATCCCAAAACATTGAAAATATTTCTCTTTATAATTTTTCTTTATAATTAAAATCTGATAAATTAATAAAAATAAAATTATATTTTTATAATACTATTATTCTGTATTTTTATAACCTAATTTTTATATTTATATAAAAGAATTGTTACGTTTTTAGCAACTAAAAACGTTATCGGTCCTTGGTTCAAAGTACCACAATTCCGTTCATTAATTAATTGACCACTATTTCTCCCTCCTTAGGCTAATTATTCCTATTTTTAGTCCTTTGATCGTCATTTTTATCATTTTCTCAGACAGGGTAAAAGGGACCACTTTGGGGTCCATGGAGACTTTTCCGGGGAACATTTGGGGCAGTTTTGGGTCTGGGGAGGGAATTTAGAGAGAACTTGGGGGTCTGGAGGACACTTGGGGGAGGCGGGTGGGCACTTGGAGGGGGACTTGGGGATTCTGTGGGACAATTCGGGGTCAGGGGGAGCACTTGGGGGTCCAGGGGGGCACTTGGAGGTCAGGGAGGGGAATCTGGGGGCCCTGCGGTGTCCGGGCGGGCACTTGGGGGGCTGTAACAGGGAATCTCTGGGCCGCGGGGGATGATGGGAGTTGTAGGCGCCGGTATAATGACGCTTAGTGGGGCCGCGGAGCATCACGGGAGTTGTAGACGCAGCTCCAATGGGTTCCGGTCAGGCGCGGGGCATGACGGGAGATGCAGTCCCGGCTGGAATAGAGCTCTATGGGCGCCGCGGAGCATGATGGGAGCTGTAGTCCCGGAAGTGGCTCGGAAGGCGCGTTCGGCGGTGTGGGGAAGCACTTGGAGAATATTTTTGCGTCCGAGCTGCAGGTCCTCGGGGCGAATGTACACGGCTCGGGAGCACTTGGGGGGAACCTGCGGAGCTGTGACCGGGCTCTTTAGGGCGCGGGGCACGGCAGGAGGTTTGGGCGCGGAACTGTGTTGTGGGATGATGGGAGTTGAATTCCCAGCAGTGGCTGGAAGGGGAATCTGTGGGGTCGGGAGCATTCAGGGATCCAGGGACGCTTTGCGGGGTCCCGAACGGGCACTGAGGGGGCACTCGGGGATCCTGAAGGGTCTGGGGGACACATGGGACATATGGGGGGCGATCCCGGGGTTCTGGGGAGCGCAGGGCATATTCCCAGTTCCTCACAGCCTGGTCTCAGTTGCCCCCTACAGGCTCCTACTGACTGCCAGTCTGATCCCAGTATGATCCCAGTATGATGTTAGTACACAGCCAGTGCAATCTCAGCCACTGCCAGGATGATCCCAGTCCAAACCAGTCCCTGCCAGTGCTGCCACTCCTGGGATCCCCCAGCCCTCTCTGTGTTCCCCGGTTCCACATCTCCTTAGAGGAGCCCCAAGGGCTGGCAGTCCCCAGCCAGGGTCCCTAGCCAGCCCCAGGTTGGATCTGCAGCCCCCAGTTTTCCCAGTTTCCCTCTCCTTTTCCCCGGGCCGGGTTCCCCCCGTCCCCAGCGGGTGGGAGCAGCGGAGAGCCCCGCGCTGCCCATCCCGACCTGTCCCGGCTCCATCCCCGCTCCTGCTGTGGGCTGTGAGGGGTTTGGGAACGGGGCACCGAGGGTGTCACTGCTCCTGGAGGAGGAGGAGGAGGGATGGAAGATGAGGGATGAAGAAGGAGAGTGAGAAGGGATGGAAGTAGGAGAAGAAGCTGGCATTAGGGAGGAGGAGGAGGAGGAGGGATGGAAGATGAGGGATGAAGAAGGAGAGTGAGAAGGGATGGAAGTAGGAGAAGAAGCTGGCATTAGGGAGGAGAAGGAGGAGGGATGGAAGGGGAGGAGAGGGAGGAAGATGTTGGAAATACTCCACAAACCCCTTCATTCTTGTCCCTCATGGGGATGTGTCTGCCCTTCACAGAACACAGGTGGGAAGGGGTCTCAAAATATATCCAACATGGACCTAAGGTATTTTAGACAAAGAAGGCTCAGACTTACGAGGCGTGGTCCTGGGTTCATTGTATGTGCATCACCTGGAGCAAGAAAGAGGCTGAGATTCCTCGGGTGCTGTCTCTTAAACTTGGGGGAGGGGGTGGCCAGGGGATACAGGGGGGTTACAGCCAGTGGGATAGGGAAAAGAAAAGGGAGGGTAGGTAGGGACTGACCTTATACAAAACCAAGGGTGAGTTCTTCCCCTGGGACAGACCATAATTGTTTAAATGAACTTCAACAGGAAGAGGAGGGACAAAGAAGGATCAGGGAAAGGAGAAGGAACCAAGAGGTCAAGAACTCCCTGAATTTACAGTCCCCCACCTGTGGGATCATCACCCCCCATCCCACAGGTGCCCCGAGAGGGGGAGCTCAGCCCAGATATCCTGGGGGGTTCCTGGGCTGGGATTTTTGGGAGGGGATATTTGCGACTTAAGGACTGCAAAGCTGAGTGGAAAATGCCCCTTGTGGAGACACTGGGGGGTCCCAGCATCCCTAAGTGGGGAGATGGAAGTGGGGGAACTTTTCAGATTCCTGGCACTCCCAGAAGCCTGGGGAGGGGAGGGATTGAGTAGACAGGGGAACCCCTCAGTACAAGTGTGACCCCCAGCAGCTGGAACAGGGAGGAACCCCTGAACACCACAGGGGAGAGACCAGAGATGGGGAACTCCTGGGAGGCATTTTCCGGGTTGAATCTTGATGTTTTGGAGGTTTTTATGGATAGCTTGTGATTTCTAAAGATGGACTTGGGCAGGAGGAACACCCTATTCCAATGTGCTCATGAATTATATTTTTCCTCAAACCAGGATTTCCCATTCCCAAACCTTGGCCAGATGGAGAAGGAGGCTGCTGTGAGGAAGAGGAAGATGCTCCAGGACACCCAGGCAGGTGAGGAGGAAGTCAGTGCCCCTTTCCCCCTCTCTTCTGCTCCATCTCCCAGCCCAGCATGGCCCCCGGCTGCAGGACAACCCCGCTGCCGATGCCATCCTGCCGGGGACGCACTGGGGGGATCTCCTTCCCCTTCCCTCTGGCACCGAGGCAAATCCCATCCTCTCCTTGTCCTTCCTCCCCCAGACCAGGAGCTGAGGATGGAGACCAGGGAGGACAAATCCCCATGGCAGAACCTCATGGAAGAGGCCGTTTTGAGCAGCTCCATAGCACAGGAATCCAATGGGGAGGAAAAGCCATGGAGATCCCGCAGGAGGAGGGGCTCCAAAGCCATCCCAGGGTGCTCTGAGGAGGAAAGACCCACCCTGTGCCGGGAAGGCGGCTGGAGATCCAGCCGGGGCTCTGAGCTGGTGGTCCATGAGCAGCTTCAGGATGGGGAGAAGCCCTACAAGTGCTTGGAGTGTGGGAAGAGCTTCAGCTCGAGCACCAAACTGATCCGCCACCAGATGATCCACACTGGGGAATGGCCCTACGAGTGTGGGCAATGTGGGAAGGGCTTCAGCTGGAGCTCCGAACTCATCCGTCACCAGCGCATCCACACTGGGGAGAGGCCCTACGAGTGTCCCGAGTGTGGGAAGAGGTTTCAGACCAGCTCCACTCTCCTCAGGCACCAGCGGATTCACACGGATGAGAGGCCCTTCCGCTGCCCCGACTGTGGGGAGGGCTTCAAGCAAAACTCCCACCTTGTTAGGCACCGGCGCATCCACACTGGGGAGAGGCCCTACGAGTGTGGGGAATGTGGGAAGAGCTTCAGTCAGAGGTCCCAACTCATCATCCACCAGATGATCCACACTGGGGAGAGCCCCTTCGAGTGTCCCGAGTGTGGGAAGAGGTTTCAGGCCAGCTCCACCCTCCTCCTGCACCAGCGGATTCACACGGATGAGAGGCCCTTCCGCTGCCCTGACTGTCGGGAGGGCTTCAAGCACAACTCCACCCTCATCACCCACAGGCGCATCCACACTGGGGAGAGGCCCTATGAGTGTGGGGAATGTGGGAAGAGCTTCAGCCAGAGATCCCACCTGATCCGCCACCAGAGAACCCACACTGGGGAGAGGCCCTATGAGTGTGGGGAGTGTGGGATGACCTTCAGATGGAGGTCCCAGCTGACCATCCACCAGATGATCCACACTGGGGAGAGGCCCTACGAGTGCTCTGAGTGTGGGAAGAGGTTGCAGACCAGCTCCAGCCTCCTCCGGCACCAGCGGATTCACACGGATGAGAGACCCTTCCGCTGCCCTGACTGCAGGAAGGGCTTCAAGCGCAACTCCACCCTCATCACCCACCGGCGTATCCACACTGGGGAGAGGCCCTACGAGTGTCCCCAGTGTGGGAAGAGATTCACCCAGAGCTCTCACTTGACCCAACACCAATGGAGGCACCGGTAAGGGAAGCCCTGTGAGTGCCCCAAGTGCAGGAAGGTGTCCATGCGCTGCCCCAGCTCCATCCCCCATCAGAGGACCCATGTTGGGCAGAGCTCTGATGACCCACGTACCCAGTGATCTGTGTTGAGAACACACTGGGCTGGTGGTCATTTTGATTTGGCCCTCATTTTCATTCATCTTCATCCCTTTTAAAACAGACAAAATTGGGGTAAAAGTCAACAGATTTGTCAAAGGCATCTAAAGCCTCACTTTTTACTAGTGCTTGAAGGGAATCTGGTATTCAGCAAGGTAAATGGGTGGGTTTTGGGGGTATTTGGTTTATTTGTCTCCATCTCTTGGCACTCAAGGAGACGAGTGAGTTCAATCTGTCACCTCAAAATCACTCAGTGCCATTGAAATCTACTTAATCCCACCCAGAAAGACTGGATTCCACAGTCCCTCAGGGTGTGTTGCCTTAAGTTTTAGCTTTCATATTTTTCATATTCTGCACTGCCTAGGTTTGTAGTTTTGAACTTCCTATTAAGTGTTAGTGAGCTCTCTTCACAGAGTAGGTTGACAAAACAATTCCTTTTCTAGCTTGATACCAAGGACAATTGTTACAAGTTCCATGCCCAAAAGCATGAACAAGGGTGGACTGTAGAGAGAAAACAAGAAGGATGGGACTTCATCATCTGAAGCTGTAATTGGAAAATGAATCCAAATATGCAGATGGACCTAAACTTCTGAAAATGTGAGACCTCATGATCACTTGTCCATTTTTGTGACCATTTCTGGTCTATCTTGGGTGTAGCCCTGGCCAGGCTCTTGTACTGCCCATGGTGTATTTAAATCCTTCTAATAAACTTTATTCTTAACTCTGTGCAGCCTCTGTTCTAGGCCAGCCTTCTGAAGGCATCAGGTGGAATGGGGTTGGAAGGGGATTGGGTGAAGTGGGATGCAAATCAGGAGGGGTGAGATGGGCATTGGGTGGGGCAGGATGGGTGGGATGTAGTTTGGGAGGTGTGAAATGGTGGAAATAGAGCTTGGGAAGGGGGTCTTGATGTCCAGCAGGGATGGGGTGGGTTGAGGTTGGGATTGGGGAGGTGAGGTGGGGTCTGCAATGAGACAGCCAAAGTTTGGGGGTGATGAAGGGAGCAGGAGGCCATTACTGAGTTTTTCTGTGAGATTCCCCTGCCCAGGGATGCAAAGATTTAGTTTCAAATGAACACTGTTAAAGTGAGAGGCGTGGGCAAGAGGGAATTCCATCCCTCAGCCTCAGAGGATGGGCCCTGTGAGCCCAGGAAGAAACTCCACCCTGGGCCCCTCGTGGGGTGGCAGCCCAGGGATTTCTGATTGGGTTTGGGCCCCTGGGGTTTCTCCCTTGCTGTGTTCCCAGTGGTTCCTGACCTTGAACTCCACCCTGGTTCTCAAACCCCATCTCCCTGCCTCTGTTCAGGGCTGTCTCTGGATCTGAGTTTGTTCCTGAGCTGAATAAATGGTTTCCTGAGCAGAATCCCATCTCGTTGGTGTCCCATGCCTATTCCTGGTAACTCTGGCTGCCCTGGACATGATCCTGCAGCCCTGGAATGCAAGGCTCTGCAAACTGGAGACTCGCCCTTGACCCCCCAAAATTCCCTAAAATTCACCCAAATCCCTCAAAATTCCCTTAACTTCCCTGGACTGGCCTTTTTGTTCCCTCCGCTGCCTCCACAGACGGTGTCTTGGGGACACCCCCAGGAATTTGCAGGGGGTCTCTCCTCCCCTGCCACCCCCAAAAACCCACTGCTTCTGGGAAAAAAATTCCCCCAAATCCCTTTGATTCAAGGGGGAGTTCCCCCATTTTTTATGCATTTTTTGGGGGTTCCCTCCAAATTTTTCAGGTTTTTTTACCTTTTTTTGCCAGCTTTTTTTTGTTTTGGCATTTTTCAAAATGAAATTTTGGGGGGGGGGGTCCCCCAATTCTTTTGGGGGGGGTCCCTCAATTTCTTCCTGGGAATTTGACCCCTCCCTCGATATATCCTTTCTCCCCCTCCCCCCAAATTGGGTTGAGGGATTTTTTTTTAATTTTTTTTTTCTGTTTTTCTTTATTTTTACCTTTCCCCCCTTTTTTTTTTCTTTTTTCCTCTTTTAATTTATTTGCACTTAATTTGGGGGGCTCAGGGGCAGGAATTTTGGGGAGGGGTTGCCTGGGGGGGCTAGAAAATTTGGGGAGATGCCCATTCCCCCAAAAAACAGGAAAAATCACAGGAATTCTGGTGTTTTCCCCCCATCCCAATGTGTGAAAAATATGAAATAAAAATTTACGTTCTCAACTTTTCTGGTGATTTTTGGGGAGGGAGTTGCAATTTTGGGGGGGGTTGGGGAGGAGTTGCTGTTTTTTTGCAGGGGAGTCTCCCAGGTTTTGGGGTGGAATTTGGGAATTTGGGGGGAATTTGGAGGTTTGGGGGGAAATTTGGGGTGTTGGGGAGAAACTTTGAGGGTCCTGGGGGAATTTTGAGGTTTTAGGGCAGAAATTTTAGGATTTTTTTATAACATTTGGGTGTAGGTGGAGGAAATTTGGGGTTTTAGGGAGAACTTTGGGGTTCTTAGGGGGAGGTTTTGGGGTTTGGGAAAGAAATTGGGGTTTGGGGGGGAAATTTGGTGGTTTTGGGGGAAATTTGGGGGGGTGGGGAAATTTTGGGGGTTTTGATGAATTCGGGGGTTTTGATGAATTCTGGGGTTTTGAGGGGAAATTTGGGTTTGGGAGGAAATTTGGAGTTTTGGGGTGGGATTTTGAGTCTTGGATGGATTTGGGACTTTGGGGAAAATATGGGGGTTTTGGGGTTTTGGGGGTGATTTGTGAGGAATTTTGGTATTTTTGGGGAGGAATTTGGTGGTTTTAGGGGGAAATTCAGGGGTCCTGGGAGAGGTTCTGATTTTGGTAAGGGGGATTTGGGGAGAATTTTTTTGGTTTGGGGGAATTTCCATTGATGGGGAGGGGTCCTGATCCCATTGAGAAGGGGCATTTTGGGGAGGCCTGAATTTGGGGAGGGGTCTCAAGCGGGATTCCCCATTTTGGGGCAGGGTTTGGGGTGGATTTAGGGGGATTTTCCAGCGATGGGGAGGCATCTTGGGGGTGGGATTTGGGGAAGGGTCTCATTGGGGCACCATCCTGAGCTGGAAGTGGGGGGGATGTTGGGAGTAGAATTTGGGGAGGATCTGGGGGGAGATTTTCCATCCATGGGGAAGGGTCCTGATCCTGGGGCTGTTCCTGAATTTGGGGAGCAGTCTGGAATTTGGGAGGGGTCTCACTGGGGTAGCAGGTGGAGCTGGAAGCGGGGCACAATGTTGGCAAAGCCGCTCTCCGGGGGGCCGTGGGCAGCTCCTCGGGGGGTGCCGGGGGTCGCGGCCGCAGGCGCTGCAGCAGCGAGGTCAGGAACAGGAACAGCTCTGCCCGCACCAGCGCCTCCCCCAGGCACAGCCGCTGCCCTGTGGGGAGGGGGCGTCAGCACCGCCCCACCACAAAGGGTCGGGGGTCTCAAAAGGGTCTGTGGTCCCAAAGGATCTGGGGGTCCCAAAAGGGGTGGGGGTGTCTAAAGGGTCTGGGGGTCCCAAAATGGTCTGGGGGTTTCAGGGGTGGGGGTCCCAAATGGGTCTGGAGTACCCACCCCGAGGATTTATGGGATTTAGGGGATCCCAAAAGGATGTAGAGCCCCTCCACAAAGGATTTATGGGATTTTTGGGATTCCAGAAGAATGTAGGGCCCCACCCCAAAGGAATTTGGGGATTTTTGGGATTCCAGAAGGATTTAGGGCCCCACCCCAAGGATTTATGGGATTTTTGGGGTGCCCATTGGCTGAGAAGGACACAAAGGTTTTGTTGTGCTGGAACTGACCCTGCTCATCCAGGAAGTTCCCAGGGTCAAATTTTGGGGATTTTTGAAGGATTTGGGGCTGTTTATACCAAGCTCAGCAGGGGGTAAATGTCTGTGCCCTGTGGGGTCAGCTGTGGGGTCATTCGGGTCATTTGGGGTCAGGTGAGGGGTCAGAGGGGTCCTTTAGAGTAATATGGGGTTATTTGTGGTAATTTGGGTTCATTGGAGTCATTTGGGGTTACTAGGGTGTAAGAGACAGTCTGAAGTTACCCTCACCTGCCCCACAACCATCACAAGAACAGAGACCAAGACCCTGAAGACCCCAAGGGACTTTGTGCAGGGGTTCTGGCCTGGTTGAGGTGGAAGCTTGCCAGGTGATGGTTTGCAGGTGTGCTTGTTGTGCTGTCAGGGTACACTGCCTTCATTCCTGCTGCTGAGCAGGGACTTGTAAGGAGCGGCCTGTTCTGTACCTTACACCTGCTTCCCAGAGCAAGGGGTCTCATCACAATAGCCTGGGAATTTCCCCACCTCTTGGCCAGCTGCCCCTTGCTTTGAAACAGACTGTAAAAGTGACTTTTCCAAGTTACTTTCTTTGAGAGAGATGTCCCCATGGAAGAAGACACCGGTGACCCCGTCTCGTCTGTTGGTAACTATAACCACCTCTTTTCTCTCTTTGCATTGGCTCTTTACCCCTCTCTCCCTCTAACTCTCCCTCTCTCCCTCTCTCTCCCCCTCTCACCTATCACATAACCCATGTTGCTGGCACTAAAATAAAGGTGCATTATTGCTGTTGTGATTTAAACTGAAATCCCCTGGGGTCCTTTTTGCACTCTGAGCTCAAACGAACCTCTCACGACTCCCACTTGTGTTAGGGGATCGTGACACTCGGCAGTGGGGTGACCCAAGGTGCGGCTTAGAGCAAATGCTCCACGGCACAAGGATATTGGTAGGCGCATGGTGGAGACAAGGATGAGGAGGAGACCTCCAGTATGGGTTCCAAAGGCTTTTACTCCACTGGAGGGTCCAGGCACTGAAGACTGAGAACACAACTGTGTGTGGGGGTTTTTATATGGGGGAGGCCAGAGGGCGGGTACAAAATTTTAACCAATAGGAAAAAGCTGTGGGAGGAGTGGAAGGTTCCATTCAACAATACAATAGGGGAAACAAGGGGAGCAGAGTGGGTCACATGGGCCAATGGGGCATTGGAGATCAGGGGATTTTCAGAGGGGTGGCTCAGGTAGGAGGCTGGCCTAAGGGAAGACTGACAAATGGGTGTAATGACAGATGAGGAACATTTGGAAACAAGGGGTGGGCTTGAGGCAGGATTTGATAGGTGGGTAGGAGGATACAAACTAGGAGCAAACCAATGACTTAGGGGAATAATGGGAGAAACCATTCAAACAAAACACACCACAACAATAGAACTGTTAACCATTACAGGAGGTGGCATCTTCAGGAGGCAATGGATGTGAGTGAGCCCTTGCCACATTGACACTGATTGTTCTGTGTGGAAAGGGACACTGAGAACTTGCCTCCAGCATTCTCCATGGATCTCAAACTGCCATGTGCCAGGGCTTCCAGATAATCCATGTTCTGATCTCAATCTAGACGGGAGCACAGATCAGAACCCTTTCCATGGTGCCCCCAGCAGAGCTGCGTATGCCTTTGTCCGGCAGGAAAAGGGACGTGGGCAGAGCGGGCAGGTGCCACCCTGCTCTATTTGTGTGCCAGGCCTGAGCTTCAACTGTTTCTGGTTTCTTAGCTAATTTCTTCCTGGCTCCTCTTTAACACAAACAAGAGAATAGCATCACACAGTCCAGTTTGGCAAATAAGGCTTGTGAACAGCTGAGTGCTTCCACTAAATTAAAAACCCAATGTGCTTGAAAGCCGACCTTCTGTTTGCTCAGGGCTCCTCACCTCTGTAGATGAGGTGAGTTTATAATGCTGGTACGTGGGTTTTAGGAGTATGTGGGTTTTTATCTGTGATAGAGATGAGGAAGTGTTGAACTCGTTCCAATGAGCTGCCAAAAGCAGTGACTTTAGTCCGTCTTTGGCTGGGGAGCAGCACTGGCCTTGTTGAACGCAGGCAGCAGGACAAGCAGGACTCCTCCAGCAGCAGGGACACGCCACAAGCCAGCAGGGAACTGTGGCACCAGAGGGGACCGTGGCACCAGAGGGGACCGTGGCACCAGAGGGGACCGTGGCACCAGAGGGGACCGTGGCACCAGCCATGCCCAAGGTCTGAACAGGGTGGCAAAGTCAGGTGGTGCTACCCGGCTGCATGAACAGCCCAGGCAAGGCCTGGTGAGGAGCCAGGTCTGGGGGCCATCCAAGGAGTCCTGTCAAGAGCAAATGGTTCTAATATTCTCTCTGGGACAAAAAAGGAGCAATCTTTAGGGTGAACTCGTGCTAATAAATATTTGCTCACATATGGTGGGGTTTCTCTGCAAATGGGCTTTGATGGGAAATTTCTGACCACATTTAGTTTTACTCTTTAAGTCGAGCACCTGAGTATCTTTGTTAAGGAATGGAGAATTGTTTGTAGCTCAGTATTTTCTCAGGAGGAGCCTTACATTTTAGCACAGGAGGAAGGTAAGGCAAAGTTTAAAAGCTTTCCCCTCCTGAAGTGACACACTTTCTGAGGAGTCTGTGAGGAGAATTCCCCTCAGCCACTGCCAGGGCTGTTTGCCTCCTCTGCAGGCTCAGGATTCTGGGAGTTCCACGAGCCTCAGCTCCCACAGTATTTTCCTCTGAATATTTCTTGTTTTGCAGTACACAGGGAGAATATTTTGTGCTAGATTCTCTTCTGGGTTTTGAGGTGAATCTCAGTAATTGTGTTGATTTTCCTGTCCAGATGAACTTTTGGTAGATAGGAAGGGAAGAAGTACCATGGAAAATCAATTGCTCAAAATCTGAGAGGCCCAAGCACAGCAAAAATGAAGTCTAAATGGAAGAATTTTTTTAATTTTTTTTTTTCCCCTTGGTAGGTGGGGTAAAATATGAAGTGTTAATAAAGCAAGCACCTATCTATATGAAAATCAAAAGAGTGAAGGATGAGACAGGGCATGGGAAGAATCTTCAGCCCTTCCCTGTTGAAAGTAAAACAGTAGGAAAACTGCCTCTGGCTGTTACCCACAGGTAACGTGTTATCTGTAGCCAAGAGCAGATGGCCCAAGCTGTTGGTGGCCCAAGCCCTGCTGTGACTGGCCCACTTTCAGTCCTAGCTGGACCAGGGTGGCCGGCTCAGGAGGGGAGGAGGTGGGGGGATCTCAGGGGGCTTCTGCTTCACAGCGGGGCTGGGGGGCCGTGGAGGAGGCACGGAGTGCTGGTGTTCTGCTTTCTGGAACGATTCCTCCTTCTGAGGCCACGTCTGAGAGCTGTCAAACCGGACAGTCTTTGGGCTCCCTGGGGGCGAGGGAGAGTCGCGCCTTCTTGGCCGGGAAGCTGGAGCTGCAGCAGGGCGACTGTGGAGAGAAGAGGTGGCTGAGGCCCCCAGCTGCCGCTGGCACACAGGGACCCTCCTGCACAGCAGGGCCCAGAGCTGCCAAGGCTCCCCAGCACGGCTGGAGCTGCTGGCACAGCTTGGCCCAGCTGGACAGCTGCCCCTCAAGGCCCTGGAGAGCAGGGGATGGCTCTGGGCAGGGTCCCTGGCCAGGAGCGGGCCCCAGAGCGCCTCTGCCTGTCAAGGGCAATCTCGTCCCCGCTCTTTCTCCTGCCCACCTTGCTTTGCCTCTGCCCGCTGCTCCTGGGGCTGCTCTTGGCCAGGCAGCCTCAGTGGCAGCCAGCACTGGCTGCAGCCCCAGCGGGCTCCCCAGGACAAGGCCCAGCAATTAAGAGGCCAATGAAAGGCCTGGGCAGCAGCAGAACTCTCAGCAGAGTGTTTTGGACAACCAAGGACTAGCCACAAGTCCACAGCAGCCTCATTGGGAATGTCTCCTGACTATGAGCAGCCTTTCAAGAAGCTGGAGGGTGGGGATGAACAACAACTTACCGTTTCTTGTCCTTCCACCACCGGAATCCAACATAGCAGAGAACCATGGAAAGGGGCACTGTGAACAGTGTCACTACAGTGCCTATCATGCAGGACTTGCGCACATCCTGCGGGCAGAACACTCTTGGGGTGCTCGGTGCATTCTCAGCATTTATATTTGACTTGCCAAGCGCTTCTGTGGGAGCAATGGGCAGCGTGAGCCTGTGCTGTGCTCCACGGCTGAGCTGGCAGCACACTGGATACAGCCAGGACGTTCTCTGTTTCCCCCAGAGCTGGGGCCTGCAGGCACCTTGCTGTCCCTTGGCACAGGCTGTGACACCCAACAAAGCCCAGAAGGCTGAGAGCAGAGCCCAGGGGCAGCGCAGCTGCTTGGGCAGTGGCTCCTTCCAGGGACACGGGCCAAACCCATCCCTGAGCAGCCACTGCCACCCCTGACCCTCCCTGCTCTGTGACAGCTCCCCCAGCCCAAGGGGACAGAGCCAGGCCCTGTCAGGGGCCAGTGCAGCCCCTGCCCAGTTGGGAGCCAGGGCTGGCTGTGGCTCTGGGATCGTGGCAGGGCTCCTGCTCAGGGCTGCTCCTGTGCCTTGGGCCTCTGGGCACTCAGAGCCAGCTCCAGGAGCAGCTGCAGTGGGATGGATGTTGGTGCATGAGTCCCATTTCCCAGGGGCTGGGAATGAGCTCCAGAGGCCTGGAAGCTGAGGCACCTCCAGCTTTGGCTGCTGCTCAGCCATGCAAGGGCCAGCCATGGGGAAAGAGTTGCTGGCACACAGCCCCACTGAGGGAGAGCCCAGCACAGCAATTACCTCCTGTGTCTGGGCCTGGCATCTTCTCCTTTCCTGCATCAGCAGCTGGCACAGAGACATTGCTTCCTCTAGCATATGCCATCGTCTGCACAGACATTTCCTCCAGCACTTGAGAAAGGAAAAGGGACAGCTGGATAAGATAGAACTGTTCACCATTAGGTGAGGTGGTATCTTCAGGAGGCAATACTTGTCAAATCATGGATAAGGATCAAGAGGAAAGGCCAGGTTATTGGGGCTGGGTCAGGGCCCTCCCTCCTCCAAACAGTCCCTACACCTGATCTAGCCCGAGACTGGGAAATTGCAGGGGATCTCAGGTTGTTTATGACCCTTGCTGCAGTTTGGGCTCCCTGTCAGCTGATGCCAAATGCCTTCCTGCAGAGGCTGGGGAGAAGCTGCAGCCAGGCCAGGCTGGGAAACAGCCTTGCAGGGCATGAAAGCAGCAGCAGGGCAGTGAGGCTGCCATGGATCCCTTCCTGCTGTGCCGGGCACAGTGTGTCCAGATGTGCAGAGAAAGCCCCCGGCTGCTGAGTCTCAGGAGAAGGCTGAGGGACATGGACCCACCATGGCGTCTCTCCAGATCACTCAGCATCTTGTCCAAAAGTTGGGATGCCTCCAGGGATTTCTTGTCTTCTGTGTCTTGGTTCTTCCATCTAGGAGGACCTTAATGGAAAGCAGTTCCATTTCTCCTTCAGGCCAGAGTGGCAGTGAGTGCACCTGGGTGACTGCTGCCCTCCAAGGCACTCCCTCCTCTCCACCTTCCACTCAGGAGCAGGAGCAGGGGGACCACGTGCCTGCAGTGGCCTCACACTGGGATGGAAGGAGCCCCTTGCATGGCAGACAGGAGAGAAAAAACTCCCTGGAGCTGCCAGCAGCTCTGAACTGAGCGCCAGGCAGGGCCAGAGCTTGGCAGCTGGAGCAGGAGCATCTCAGATTCCCTGGGGCCAGAAATGAGCCACACAAGGCACAGCCCTGGGGCACAGCCCTGGGCCTGGCCCTTCCCTCTCTGCTCTTCTCCGTGGCTGCACAGGGCACACGGAAGGTGACATTGGCATTGCACAGTGGAAGAAGATTGACAGCTAAATGCTCCTTCCTCCCACTGACAGCAATGCTGTGGGATCACTCAGGGCTCCAGAAGGGAGCAGGGCGAGGTTTCCAGAATCCATCAACCTTCAGACTCTCAAGGGAAATGGCACGTGAGTGAGCTCTTGCCACCTTGACACTGATTGTTCTGTGCAGAAAGGGACATTGAGAACTTGCCTCCAACATTCTCCATGGATCTCAAACCATTATGTGCCAGGGCTTTCAGGTACTCCATGTCACGATCCCAATCTAGAAGGGAGCACAGATCAGAACCATTCCATGGTGTGCTGGAATCCCATTCTGTTTTAGGGGACTGGACACTGCAAGGTGAATGGGTAAGGCTGTGGGAGCCAGATGTCAATGGACATGGCCAAAGCTGCAGAGTGGCCTGGGGAGCTCTGGGCTGGCTCTGGTCGCTCTCCACCCTCTTTGCAGGCCCTGTGCAACATCCTTGGAGGGGCAGTGGGACCAGCCCAGGGCCCCTGAGGCCTCTGTCCCTCCCACAGAGGAAACCCTCCCTTAAGCCCTGGGGAAAATCATCCCCAACACTTCCCAGGGAGAAGGGAGCACTGTCCCAGGAAGGGGGACCGAGGCCGCCGGCTCACCTGCTCGCCCTGCTCGCCACGGAGCAGCCTGGGCAGCCCTGTCAGGCAGGGCCACTGCCAGGAGGAGCAGGAGGAGGAGGCGCAGAGCAAAGGCCATGGTGCGTTGCCCACTGCCAGTCCTGCAGCTCTTGCTGCCACCACTGTCCTGACACCGCTGTCCCAATGTCAGCACCGCTGCTGCCGCCGCCGCTGCTGCCACAACAGTCGTGGTCAAGGACTGACTGCTCGGTCCTTGTGGTGCTGGGCAACCACGGGGCTCTGGGACCTCTGTGACCTCAGAGCCTGCTGTCACCTCAGCCTGCTGTCACCCCAGAGCCTTCTGTGACCTCATGGCCAGGGTGGGATTGTGTGGGGAGTGGGATCTGCCTCCTTCACTAGGGAGCTCATCCTGCCCAGCAGCTCTGTCCAAGGGCTATGACAGGGTCCCATCCCAGCTGATCTCAGGCTGGGGGATGAAGGGATGGAGAGCAGCCCTGCTGAAAAGGACTTGTGGCTGCTGCAAGGAGAGAGGCTGGATATGAGCCAGCCATGTGCCCCCGAAGGAGGCTGCCCAGCAGCTTGAAGGAGGTGATTCCACCACCCCTCTGCTCTGGTGCGAGCCCACCTGGAGTACTGCATCCACCTCTGGGTGCCCAGCACAGGAAGGACATGGTCCTGTTGGAGCTGGTCCAGAGGAGGGACAAAATGCTCTGAGGGCTGGAGCCCCTCTGCTTTGGGGACAGGCTGGGATAGCTGGGGGTGTTCAGCCTGGAAGGGAGAAGGCTCCACGGAGACCTGATTGCTCCCTTTCAGTACTTTAAGGGGGCTTGTAAAATAGATGGGACAGAATTTTTAGTAGGGCCCATTGTGACAAGACTGAGGGGGAATGTTCTCAATCTAAAAGATGGTAGATTTGGACTAGACGTAAGAAAGACTTTTTTACACTGTGGGTTTTGAAACCCTGGCACAGGTTGCTCAGAGAGGTGGGCATCCATCCCTGCTGACATTCAAGCTCATGCTCTGAGCAACCTGATCTAAAGGTGTCCCTGCTCACTGCAGGGCACTGGACTAGATGGCCTTTAAATGTCCCTTCCAAGCCAAGCCATTCTGTGCTGCTGTGCACCAGCAAAGCAGTGCTGGAATAATGCTGGGGTGATGATGCTGGCACCTGTGTTTTGGTAGTTGTGCCATTTAGCTGTTGGCCAAGAGAGGATTGATGGGCTGCACAGTGAAGTCTGCAGAGAATAGTGTGCTCAAGGAGAAACAGGAGAGGAACATGGCTTCCAGTTCAGATAAATGCCAGCATTTTGCTGCCCATTCCTTGTTAAGAAATAAAGGGATTTCCTGAAGATCCCTTTAATGTGTGTGCACTATTGGCTGTATCAGTACTTGCGTTCTGTAAAACAGGTGAGCTGGTACAGCTTCTTGCCCCATTTATCACTGGATAAAACCCAAATACTGCATTGCTCCATGTCTCCTTTCTTCCAAGCAAAGGCAGATTTTGTTCATTCTTGAGTGGGACATATTCATCTGTTGACAAGCAAATTCTTCTTGCCATTCACACAATGTTGATTTGCTCTAATCAGATTGTAATTAGGATCTACCTCTCATTGTAATTAAGACTGATGGATTGTGAGGCGAAGTGTTGCATAATTTGCCCTGGAGAAAGTTTTTCTCTAATTCAATGACATTTGAAGACAGGTGTAGCCTACCATACTTGTGGCATTAGTCTCTCACTCTGTCCTCTCCTCTCACCCAAGGGGAGGATCGAGGTCTGCAGGTCTCATCTGTGCACAGAAAGAGTTAATATCTCACCCAGACCTGCAGATGCTCATGATGGTTTCTGCCGGGCAGTGGCCAAAGCAGTCACGGTGATGGATTTCAGGCAGCGCTGGGGCTGTGCCAAGATCTCAGGGGGCCCGGCCAGAGCAGTCGTGGCTGTTCTGCCCACATGGCTGGTCCCAGGCCCCTGCTCCCTTCAATCCCAGCTGCGGGCCGATGGCTTCCCCTCCCTGTGCCCGGCAGCCGCTGGGGCCGCGCGGGCCGTGGTGAAGGGGCCTGGCCCAGCCCAGCGCCGCTCCCGGGGCCTGGCGGAGCCCGGCTCGGTGCAGGCCAGGCTGGAGCAGGGCCGGCCTGACCAGCACCCAGTTAACTCTTCACAGCTGGAAACAACAGAGAGCTTTCCGGGGCTTGTCTGTCTTTAAAATGTGGATTTCACACAGGAGGATACAGCTTTTAAATGGTTTAGTAGGTTGTCAGTTTCTCAGAGCCAGCCAGCTATTGGTTTTGCTAAGCACTGAGGAAGATCTTTGAAGCCCCTTCCTAGAAAAATCATTTGCATGGGTGGCTTCTTCCCTCCTCACCAAGTATCAACTAATACAAAACCAGCACAGACACTCAGGGTGTAATAGGAAGCAATTTTGAAGCAATTGTTTTAAAGCAAAAGCAGTTATTGCACAGAGATTGATGTCACTCCCCCAGACCACTGGAGAGGGACAGTGACTCTGCCACCTCCCCCTGGCCAGCCCATTCCAATTCCCAATCAGCCTTTCTGGGAAGAACTCCTTCCTATTGTCCAGCCTAAACCTGCCCTGGTGCAGCTCAAGGCTGTGTCTCCTTGTCCTGCCCTCCAGCAGATCCCCACTCGCAGCCAGCTTGGTGTCATCTGCAGTTTGTGAGTGCTGGACTCGACCCCCTCAGCCAGACCCTCAGTGAAGATATTAACCAGGCCTGGGCCCAGCACAGATCCCTGGGGACACCACCAGGGACTGGACACCAGCTGGATGCAGCACCATCCCCACCACTCTCTGGGCCCGGCCTCCAGCCAGTTCTGCAGCCAGCAAAGAGTGCTCCTGTCCAAGCCGTGGGCTGCAGCTTTTCCAGGGAATGCTGCGGCTCTCCGTGTCCAAGGCCTTGCTCAAGTCCAGCTCGACACATCCAGAGCCTTTCCCGCACCCACCAGGCAGGTCAGCTGGTCATAAAAGGAGATCAGGTTGGTCAGGCAGGACCTGCCCCTCCTAAAGCCACGCTGGCTGGGTCTGAGCCCTGGGCCATCCTGGAGGTGCCGTGTGATGGCACTCAAGGGGATCTGTTCCAAACCCTCACCAGGCACCGAGCTCAGGCTGACAGGCCTGCAGTTCCCCAGCGCCTCCTGCCAGCCCTTCTTGGGGATGGGCTCACACTGGCACCTCCAGTCCTCTGGGACCTCCCCAGTGAGCCAGGACTGATGAGGAGAAATGATGGAGAGCAGCTTGGGGAGCTCATCCACCAGCTCCCTCATCCCCCTAGCATGGATCCCATCCCATCCCATCCACCTGTGAGCATCTGAGTGGCTCAGCAGGTCTCTGACTGCTTCCTCCTGGATTACAGGGGGCTTCTGCTCCCTGTCCCCATCTACCAGCTCAGGGGAACACCTGTCCTGAGGAAATCCTGTCTTAATGTTGAAAACTGAGGCAAAGAAGGGGTTAAGTACCTCAGCCTTTTCCTCATCTTTGGTAACCATATCCCCTCCAATAAGGAATGGAGGTTGTCCATGGCCTTCCTTTTGCCATTCATGTATTTCTAAAAACATATTTATTATCCTTCACAGAAGCAGCCATGTTAAGCTCTAATTGAGCTTTCACCTCTCTGCTTTTCTTTCTGCATGACCTAATGACATCCTTAAAGGCCAAACGCTGCTGGAGCTCAGCCAGCCCTGGAGCTGGGAGCCTTCCCTGGGGAGCCTGTTCAGTGCCCCAGCAGCCTCGTGGGAAAAACCTTTTCCTCACATCCAGCCTAAACCTGCCCGCCTCAGCTCCAGCCGCTCCCTCCACTCCTGTCCCTGGGCACCAGAGGGAAGAGGTTCCCGCAGCCCCCAGCCAGGGACCCGCTCCCAAGGCTGCTGCCATGGCAACCAGGCCTGGCACCAGCTGGGATGCTCGGTTTCCATGGGCTGGGCTTCAGGAATGGCATTCCCCAATTTCCTGCTCCTGCTGAAACCGCGCTGCCGCTCGCTTCCCTCCCACCTGCCATGGAAAGCACAAAAGGCAAAGATCCCAGGCTGGGATAAGAACAATTTATTGAGAACAGCAACGAGATAAGGCACAAACAGGAACAGAAAAAATTTTGGTAACAGAAGGGATAAGACAAACTATTTACAGGGAAAACTAAAACACCACCGACTGTTTCTTCCTGGACATGCATTTCCTCCTGCCAAGAAAGGACACCCTTCTACTCCGGTGAGAGAGAGGGAGTCTTTTCCTGCCCCTGGCAATGACCTGAGATGGGATTGAATATAATGACAGGGCCATGATGAGACTCTTGCATTCCTTGATCCCACATCATGACATTGCCATGGGCAGGAAGAGGTACAGGTGTCTTCCCAGCATGGATCACAGGGAACATGGATCACCAGGTCACTTCCAAAGTTGGTCCTCCAAGCAGGGATGAGGCTGGAGCTGTGGAGAAAGCTCTTTCTGCACCTCAGGGCAATCACAGGGTTTCCCTTACTGGTGCCTCCACTGGTGTTTGGTCAAGTGAGAGCTCTGCCTGAAGCTCTTCCCACACTGGGGACACTCATAAGGCCTCTCCCCAGTGTGGATGCGCCGGTGCGTGACAAGGGTGGAGTTGTGCTTGAAGCCCTTCCTGCAGTCGGGGCAGCGGAAGGGCCTCTCATCCGTGTGAATCCGCTGGTGCACGAGGAGACTGGAGCTAGTCCAAAACCTCTTCCCACACTCGGGACACTCGTAGGGCCTCTCCCCAGTGTGGATCATCTGGTGGATGGTCAGCTGAGACCTCTGTCTGAAGGTCATCCTACACTCCCCACACTCATAGGGCTGTTCCCTGGTGTGGATCCTCTGGTGGATGGTCAGCTGGGACCTCTGGCTGAAGCTCTTCCCACATTCCACACACTCATAGGGCCTCTCCCCAGTGTGGATGCGCCGGTGGGTGATGAGGTTGGAGTTTCGGTTGAAGCCCTCCCCACAGTCAGGGCAGCGGAAGGGCCTCTCATCCATGTGAATCCGCTGGTGCCTGAGGAGATGGGGGCTGGTCTGAAACCTCTTCCCACACTGGGGACACTCGTAGGGCCTCTCCCCAGTGTGGATGCGCTGGTGGATGATGAGGTGGGAGCTGCAGCTGAAGCCCTTCCCACACTCCCCACACTGATAGGGCCATTCCCCAGTGTGGATCATCTGGTGGCGGATCAGGGTTTTCCTCTGTCTGAAGCTCTTCCCACACTCCAAGCACTTGTAGCGCTTCTCCCCATCCTGAAGCTGCTCATGGACCACCAGCTCAGAGCCCTGGCTGGATCTCTGCCCGCCTTCCCGGCACAGGGTGGGTCTTTCCTGCTCAGAGCACCCTGGGATGGGTTTGGAGCCCCTCCTCCTGTGGGATCTCTGGGGATTTTCCTCCCCATTGGATTCCTGCACCGTGGAGCTGCTCAAAACGGCCTCTTCCATGAGGTTCTGCCGTGGGGATTTGTCCTCTCTGGTCTCCATCCTCAGGTCCTTGTCTGGGGGAGGAAGGACAAGGAGAGGATGGGATTTGCCTCCGTGCCAGGGGGAAGGGGAAGGAGATCCCCCCAGTGCGTCCCCGGCAGGACGGCGTCGGCAGCGAGGTTGTCCTGCAGCCGGGGGCCAGGCTGGGCTGGGAGATGGAGCAGGAGAGAGGGGGAAAGGGGCACTGACTTCCTCCTCACCTGCCTGGGTGTCCTGGGGCATCTTCCTCTTCCTCACAGCAGCCTCCTTCTCCATCTGGCCAAGGTTTGGGAATGGGAAATCCTGGTTTGAGGAAAAATACAGTTCATGAGCACATTGGAATAGGGGGTTCCTCCTGCCCAAGTCCATCTTTAGAAATCACAAGCTATCCATAAAAACCTCCCAAACACCAAGATTCAGCCCTGAAAATGTCTCCCAGGAATTCCCCATCTCTGGTCTTTCCCCTTGGTGTTCAGAGGTTCCCCCCGTCCCAGCTGCTGGGGGTCACGCTTGTATTGGGGGTCCCCTGTCTACTCAATCCCTGCCTTCCCCAGGCTGCTGGAAGTGCCAGGAATCTGAAAAGCTCCCCCCATTTCTATCTCCCCACTTAGGGATGCTGGTACCCCCCAGTGTCCCCCCAAGGGGCATTTTCCACTCAGCTCTGCAGTCATTAAGTCGCAAATATCCCCTCCCAAAAAACCCAACCCAGGGACCCCCCAGGACATCTGGGCTGAGCTCCCCCTCCCTGGTCACCTGTGGCATGGGGGGTGATGATCCCACAGGTGGGGGACTGTAAATTCAGGGAGTTCTTGACCTCTTGGTTCCTTCTCCTTTCCCTGATCCTTCTTTGTCCCTCCTCTTCCTGTTGAAGTTCATTTAAACAATTATGGTCTGTCCCAAGGGAAGAACTCACCCTTGGTGTTGTATAAGGTCAGTCCCTACCTACCCTCCCTTTTCTTTTCCCTATCCCACTGGCTGTAACCCCCCTGTATCCCCTGGCCACCCTCTCCCCCAAGTTTAAGAGACAGCACCCGAGGAATCTCAGCCTCTTTCTTACCCCGGGCGATCCACATACAATGAACCCAGGACCACGTCTCATAAGTTTGACCCTTCTTTGTCTAAAATACCTTAGGTCCATGTTGGATATATTTGGAGACCCCTTCCCGCCCGTGTTCTGTGAAGGGCAGACACATCCCCATGGGGGACGAGAATGAAGGGGTTTGTGGAGTATTTACAACATTTTCCTCCCTCTCCTCCCCTTCCATCCCTCCTCCTTCTCCTCCCTAATGCCAGCTCCTTCTCCTGCTTCTATCCCTTCTCCCTCTCCTTCTTCATCCCTCCTCTTCCATCCCTCCTCCTCCTCCCCCAGGAGCAGCGACACCCTCGGTGCCCCGTTCCCAAACCCCTCACAGCCCACGGCAGGAGCGGGGATGGAGCCGGGACAGGTCGGGATGGGCAGCGCGGGGCTCTCCGCTGCTCCCACCCGCTGGGGACGGGGGGAACCCGGCCCGGGGAAAAGGAGAGGGAAACTGGGAAAATTGGGGGCTGCAGATCCAACCTGGGGCTGGCTGGGGACCCTGGCTGGGGACTGCCAGCCCTTGGGGATCCTCTGGGGAGATGTGGGAGGGGGGAACACAGAGAGGGCTGGGGGATCCCAGGAGTGGCAGCACTGGCAGGGACTGGTTTGGACTGGGGTAACTGGAACCTTACTGGGGGAACTGGGAATCCTTGGGAATGAGCACAAGCATGCTGAGGGCACATGGGATATACTGGGAGTGTCTGTGACCATCCTGGGGAAATTGAAGCTGGGAACAATGGGAACCATGCTGGGGACAACTGGGAGCAACTGGGAGTGACTGGGTCTGCACTGGGGGCAACTGGGAATTACTGGGACCATGCTGGGAGGGTCTGGGATCATCTGGGGAGGGACTGGGACTATACTGGAGGCAACTTGGTGCAACTGGGATCAACTGGAAGGTACTGGAGCCATGCTGAGGGGAGCAACTGGGAGTAACTGGGAAAGAAGGGGATCATTCTGCGGTAACTAAAACCTTACTGGGGCAACTGGGATATACTGGGAGTGTCTGTGACCATACTGGGAACAGCTGGAACCACACTGGGGGCACCTGGGGGTGAGTGGGACCATGCTGAGATGGACTGGGACTATTCCAGGGACAACTGGGATCATACTGGTAGGAACTGGGAAGAATTGCAACTATTCTGGGATTACACTCAACTGGGATCATACTGGGATCCCAGTGGGAGCAGCTGGGTCCCTGCTGGCTGAGACTGGGATCCCACTGAGGGTGACTGGAATCATACTGGGATTGACTGGGAGTGGCTGGGAACAACTGGAATCATGCTGAGAGCAACTGGGAGGAGCTGGGAATGACTGGGAGCGTGCTGGGGCTGACTGGGATATACTGGGAGAGACAGGGAGTCCCAGGGATCACACTGGAGGCTACTGGGGTCACACTGGCACTGCCAGGGAGCAACTGGGGGCCACTGGCCTCATACTGGGAGTGACTGAGATCAGACTGGGAGTGACTGGGATTAGACTGGGATCAGACTGGGAGTGTGGCGGAAACTGGAAAACTGCGGAAAAAAATGGGAAAACAGGATAAATTCAAGGAAAATAGAAGGGAAGAAACAGAAAAAAATCAGGGTGAAATAAAAAAAAAGGGGGGAAAAATCAGGAAAAAATTGGGGAAAATTTGAGAAAAATGGAAAAATTTGACAAAAAATTGGGGAAAGGCAGAAAAATTTGGGGGAAAAAAGAAAACTCAAGGAAAAAATGGGAAAAAGGAAAAAATCAGGAAAAGAAAGTCAAAAAAATCTGGGAAAAATGGGGAAAAAATCAGGACAAATAAGAAAAGAAGGAAAAATCATTAAAACTAGAAAAAAATGGGAAAAAAAACAGAAACTCAGGTAAAAAACTGGGAAATAACTTGGAAAAATTGGAGAAAATATAGAAAATAAAGAGGTTAAAATATGGGGGAAAAAAAGGGAATAAATGTGAGAAAATCTGGAAAATACCCAGGAAAAATCAGGGAAAAATTAGGAAATTTGAGAAAAAATTGGGAAAAAGCTAGAAAAAAATTTGGGAAAGGAAAAGAGAAAAATCAGGAAAAATGGGAAATACATGAAAAAACCTGTAAAAAATTGTGAAAAATCAGGGAAAGTATTAAGAAAAGAAAGCTGAAAAGACCCTCGGAAAAATCAGGAAAAAATTGGGAAAAATATTGGAAAAATCAAGGAAAAACCAGAAATATTTGAGAAAAAATTGCAAAAAACTCAGGAAAATGATTGGGGAAAACCAGAAAAATTTGGGAAAGGAAAAGGGAAAAATCAGGAAATAAAATGGGGAAAAAATGGGAAAAAATACAAAAATGAAGGAAAAGTTTTAGAAAAAATTGGGAAAAAAATGGGAAAAAATCAGAAAAATAAAGAAATCGTGAAAAAAATCAAGAAAAATCAGGAAACAAATAGGGAAAACCAGGAAAAAGATTGGGAAAAAATTGGGTAAAATTGAGAAAAAAGAGAGGGAAGAAACCTGGAAAAATCAGGAAAAATCAGTAAAAAAATTAGGAAATACAGGAAAAAACAGGGGAAAATTGTGAAACAACTGGAGAATAAGCAGGAAAAAACTGCAAAAAGAAGAGGGAAAAATCAGGAAAAAATGAGTGAAAATAAGGAAAAAATTGGGAAAAAACAGGGGAAAAATCAGAAAAGAAAGAGGAAGAAGACCAGGAAAAAAACTGTAAAAAATTAAGGAAAAAAAATCAAGGAAAAAATGAGGAAAAAGAAAGAGGGAAAAAAAATCTTGGAAAAATGGGGAAAAAAATTAGGAAATAGCCAGCAAATATTTAGGAAATGAACATGAAAAAAATCCGGAAAAATTAAAAAAAAAATGGGGAAATATGGGGACAAATCAGAGGGAAAAAGCCAGAAAAAAATGTGAAAAATATGTGAAAAAAATTGTGAAAAATGAAAGAAAAATCAGGAAAATAAAAAGAATAAAACCTGGAAAAAATCAGGGAAAAAAATCAGAAAAAAAAGTTTAAAAAATGGAGGAAAATCAGGGAAAAAAAATTGGGAAAAACACAAAAAATTGGGGAAAAAAGCAGAAAAACCAGAAAAATTACAGAAAAAATTGAGAAAAAGTTGGGAAAAAGACAGAAAATTTTGGGGAAAAAAGAGGGAAAAATCAGGGAAAAATCAGGAAGATTTGGGAAAAAACTGGGGAAAAAAAAAGGAAAAAATGGGGAAAAATTTGGGAAAATTCAGGGTAAAATGAGGGAAAAATCAGGAAAAAATGGGGGAAAAAAAGAGAGTTAGAATTATGGAAAATATTGGGAAAAAATGGGAAAAATCAGAAAAAAACCAGGATGAAATCCCCCAATCCCATTTTTCCATGGAATTTTAGGAACTGCCTAGCTGGGAGGTCGTTGAAGAATTTACAGACGTGGGAATCCAGGGATTGGGGAAAGGTGGAATTGTGGATGAGCTGGTCCAGATTTTTGGGAAGGTAGATTACCTGGTCCTATTCAAGGCTCCAGAATGTTCGGATGAATCCTATGCCTCTTTCTGGCTGGAAATCATGGAAAAATCAAGGAAAAATAATGGAAAAATCATGGGAAAGCTGTGATTCAAATTCATGGAGTTTTTCCCCTAAAGAACCCTTTATTCCAGTCAAAATTTCAAATTTCCCCCCCCCAGAATTTGAATTTTTGGGATGATTAAATAGGCAAGATGATAGATTAAAATAGGAAAAAATAGGAAAAAAAATCACAAAAATTGGGAAAAGATTGAGGAAAAATGAGATAAAAAGGGGAAATTGAGAGAAAACAAAAAAAAATGGGGAAAAATTTTGGGAAAAAATAGGATAATAATGCGGAAAAATTATATGAAAATGGGATAAAAATGAGGAAAAATAGAGCAAAAACTGGAAAAAAATATGGGATAAAAATGGGGAAAAATTGGATAAAAATGTGGAAAAATGGGATAAAATGCAGACAAATTGTACCCTAACAGGGAATGACTGGGAGTGACAGGGCTCATACTGGGGTGCCGAGGAAACTGGAACCACATGGGCAGAACAACTGGGCAATGCTGGGAGCAGCCACTGCCGGCACCGGGAGCCCCGAACCCCTTTCCCGGCCATGCCGGACCCGCATCCCCCCGGCCCCTTTGCCGGGGCTCTGCCGCCACCGCCACCGGGACCCCCCAAAAACACCTCCCGGGGACCCCCGGGGTGCCCCCGAGGGGCATCTGCGGCTCGGCTCTGGAGCCCTGCCATCCCCAAACATCCCCCCCAAAAACCCTAAAGCCAGGGAGCCCCGGGGTATTTGGGGCGAGCTCCCCCTCCCCGGGCACCTGCGGGATGGGGGGCGATGGTCCCGAAGGAGCTGCAGATGCAGAGAGCGGGGAGCGCAGGTGGAGCCTCCTCTGCCTGCTCCAGCTCTTCCTCCTCCTGCTTCTCCTCTTCCTCCTCCTCTGTCCCTCCTCTTCCTCCTCCTCTGTCCCTCCTCTGTCCCTGGGCGTGGTTCGGAGCCCTAGGGTGAGCGGGGCCGGGCCGGGACACGATGGGAAAGGGCTGGGTCCCCCCCAAACCGAGCTGGGGGCAGCGGAGCTTTGGGGGAACAATGGGAACGGGGCGGGACAGGGGAACAGGGGGAGGTGGGAGCACTGAGGGTCCCCCAGTTCACCCCAGGAGCCCCAAGCCCCGTCCCAGCCCCCCCAGTTCCCCCCGCAGCCCCGGCTGAGGGGGGCTCAGCCCAGGAGCCGCCGTCGTTCGGGGCTCCCCCGAGTGCAGGAACGGGAGAGTTCCCGGCTCGGGGAGGCCCCAGCACAGGAGGGGATCTTGTCCCTCTTCCAGAGCCTTCCAGGGTCTTCAGGCCCCTCTCAAGAGGAGTTTTTCTCTTTTTCAGGTTTTTTTGGGGGGGATCCCACCACTACAGGGGTGTTTTTCCCTCCCCATTTTAGGGTGTTTGTGCGGCCGCAGCCCCACAAGCCCCTTTTGAGGGGGGATCATGACGGCTTTAAGTGACATTTTTAGGGGTGTCCCCACCCCAAGCCCCTGTAGGGGATGTTTTGTCCCCCAGGGTGGATTTTGGGGGTTCTCTCTACCATGGCCGCTTTAAGGGCCCCCGGTGTTGTCGGGTCCCACTGTAACTCCTCTTAAAAGGGCAACACCGCTCCCGTTGGTTCCGGCAGTGGAGCCCGGGAGGGGTTGGGGGTCCCGGGAGGGGTTTGGGGGTACCTGGGCAATGCGGGTGGCAGTGCTGGGGACCCCGTGCTGGGTTTGAACCTTCTCACTGCCCACGGGCAGCATCAGCGTGTTCAGGGAGATCCTGGGGGGCCCGGGGGGTCACCCCAAATCCCAGGGACCCCAAATGCTGAGGGACCCCCCAAACTGCCCTCACCGCTGGATCTGCTGCAGGCAGGGGGCACCAGCACTCGGCCCCCACCCTCCACCATCACAGGGGGGCTGTGGAAGAAATCTGGGGGTGCACGGACAGGTCGGGTGGGACCCCCAAAGTCCTGGGGGAGGGGACACGGGGGGACTTCCAGGAATTCCCATTATGGGGGAAAGAAGAGGGACCAGGAAGAGTTTGGGGGGCTGGGTGGGTAATGGGAGGGACCCCCAGAAGTCTTGTGGGTGGTGGGGAGGGCAAAAAACAGGGTGACCCCCAGGATGGGTTTGGGGGGGAACCGGATTGGAGCTCCCATGGCAATGGGATGGGGAGATCTGCCCATGGAATTCCATGGGAATGACATGGCAGTGAGATCCGTCTACAGAATTCCCATGGGAATTGGACAGCAGTGGGATCCATCTGTGGAGGTCTCACGGGAATGGGATGTCTGAGATCCATCCATGGAATTTCCATGGGAATTCCCAGGTTCCCAGATTTTGCCCTCACAAATCCCACATTCGGATTCCCATATTCCCATGGGATTTCTGCCCTCCCCACCTTTACACTCCAGCACCTCCTGCCCATATCTGACATATTTCCGGAGACATTCCCTGCAGCTGTGAGCCAGGGAATTTGTTAATCCCTCAGCCTGGATCTCAGGGATCCCCATGGCGGTGCCACAGTTGCCATCGCAGCCCCACAGATCCCCCAGCCCCGGCTCCCCCCGCTCAGCCCCGCTCTGGCTGTGCCGCTGCTGCAGCATCTGCAGCTCCCCGCTGCCCCCGTGCCGGTGCCGCTCCTTGTGCCGGCCCTGGCTATCCCAATATCCCAGCCCTGGCTATCCCAATATCCCAGCCCTGGCTATCCCAATATCCCAGCCCTGGCTATCCCAATATCCCAGCCCTGGCTATCCCAATATCCCAGCTCTGGCTATCCCAATATCCCAGCCCTGGCTATCCCAATATCCCAGCCCTGGCTATCCCAATATCCCAGCTCTGGCTATCCCAATATCCCAGCCCTGGCTATCCCAGTATCCCAGCCCTGGCTATCCCAAGATCCCAGCCCTGGCTATCCCAAGATCCCAGCCCTGGCTATCCCAAGATCCCGGCTCGGCTCCGCCCGGCCCCGCTCGCTGCGGCGGCGCTGGAAGGGGATCCCAGCCAGGGACCCCATGGACATGGACTGCGGGAAGCCCGGGCCGGGCTCCGACAGCGCCGCGTGCAGGGAACGCAGGGAGAGGAGAACTGGGGGGACATTTGGAGGTTTGGGATCGGGGGGGTCACGGCTGAAGGAAAGGGGGAACGGGGAGAGCCGGGAAGGGCATTTGGGGATGCCAGGAGTGACAAGAGGGGAGGCTAGGGCTGGCTAGATGTGGCATGGCTGGAGTTCAGGGCGTTCCTGTACCCAGGAAAGGGAGCTCCAAGGGTCCCCGCTGTCCCCATTGCCAGGACAGGGCAGGGAAAGCCGGGATGGCTGGGAATAGGGGTCCCGGGTGTCCTGAGTGCTGAGGAAAGGAGGGGCTGGCTGCTGGGAGAGGCAGGAATAGGGGTCCGGGGGGTAAATGGGTCAAGGAGAAGGGGGCTCTGGGGGCTGCGGGAGGCGGGATGGCCGGGAAAGGGGTGCAGGCGTTCCTGGTGCCGGATAAGGGGGTGCAGGGTGGGACGCACGGCCGGGAATGGGGGTTCGGTGGGATGGCGGCGCCCAGGAATGGGGGTTTAGGGGCCCCTCGGCGCTCCGGAATGGGCGATCAAAGAGTCCCGGTGCCGGGGTCCCCCTCACCTCTCGCCGCCCCCCGGGAGCGCCCCCGGCCCCAGCGCTGGAGCCATCGCGCTGCTCCGCTGCGGCCCCGCCCACAGCCCCGGCCCCGCCCCCAGAGCCGCCTCCGGCCCCGCCATTGGCGCCGCTCTTTGCTGCCCGCCAGTGGCAGCCCGAGGCTGCAGTGACGTCACCGGTCGCCGGGCAGATCCCGGCGGCGCAGGGCGGCCAAGGCGGAAGCGAAAGTGCCCGAGGGAGCGCGGGGGGAGGGGACGGGGCAATTCCAGGGAATTCCCCTGGATCCCCTCCCGGGATCCCCCGGGACCCTCCTCGGCCGCGCACTGCGGGACCCCCGGGACAAACTGGGCTGAACTCCCGGGCCCTGCGCACAAACTCTGCCTGCAACCCGCCGGCTTCGGCCCAAAGCGGGGGAAGCCCCGGCATCCGCGGATCCCATTTTTCCTGCGGCTGCGGCTCCCCAGCCCCGGCGGAGCAGGAGCGGGCGCTGGGAGCCCGAGCCCCGATTCCCAATCTCCTTCTCTCTCTCTGCTGCTCTCTCCCTCTCCTCTGGGTGATCAGAAATGCCAGAGCGGCTGGAGAGCCCCGTGCCCAGCTCGGCTTTCCCTGGAAAGGGAGGCCTGGGGGTGCGGTGCCCCGGGATGGCCGGGAATGGGGCTCCGGGGGTCCCCGGGCTGACGGAACCGGGGGATCCAGGGGCTGCCAGGGGAGGATCCCCGGGAAAGGGGGTGCAGGGCGCTGTTGGTGCAGGAGAAGGGGGTGCAGGGGATCCTGGAGCTGGGGAAGGAGATGCGGGGGGGTCCCAGGGCCCAGGAATGGGGATCCAAGCGGGTCTGGAAAAGGCTGAGCAGGAAATCCAGGAGTGCAGACCTAATTCACATCAGAGACACAGAAATCCCGGTGCAACCAAACACTAAGGCCTCCACAACTTGGAAACAATGAACACTAAACCAATGGATTTCTATGGGTTCAGACTGAATAAAGTTTAGGAAACATCTAGTAAAACTCACATGTCATGGAATGATTTTCTCTGCACATGCAGACTATGTGTGGTTGAAATGATTCTGTTCAGAATCAAGTCATGCCTTATTTCTCTGGAGACATTGTTGGAGAGTCTTTGCTTTTCAGTTTCAGTGAATGGATTACACCATTAGAAGAATTTTTCGTAATAATTCTACTTTTCTGTTGTCAGTTCTGCTTGGGCCAGGGGTGTGAGAATCAGTTTTTGGTCAGAAGAGAAGAAAAAGAAAATACTTGATTTCTTTCTAATTTTTGTTTTTATGTTTGTGCGTGGCTCTTAGTGATGACAAAATTATGGTATGGGTTTTTCCATGTTCACCTTTAAGCTGCATTTTGAAAACCAGAAGACCTTGAAATGCGGCCCTTTAAAAGGTAAATAGTTAATAGAAAATTGTATTAAAAAAAAAAAGAAAAGAAAATTGTAAGGGGGGGGGGGGGGGGGGGGGGGGGGGCGGTGGGCTCCATGTGAGTCATCTCATGGCTGCCCTGGAAGAGAAGCTTCATTCCAGGCAGCCAGGACAGGAGCTTTAGAAATGCAAATTAACACCCCTGGGGCAAAGCATGGACAATGTACCAGGGTGTTCCTGCCTGGGGGAGGATTTGGCCTGAATTCCTCTGCCCCTCACCCCAAGCTCTGCCTGGGGGCACAGATGGAATTTGCACAGCTAAAGGCAGAGCCCATAGTGAGGATATCTGACTGACACAGAAATTGGTTAAGCTGCAAAGGAAAACTGCAAATGGACAATGTTGTGAAAATTTCACTATAAAAAATGGGGGAGAATCATCCCACTCCCCACCTCAACTTGTGCTCTCACTTTCTATGTTATATAGGGTGAATTAGAGCACTGGGGTTTTTTTGCTACCCCAAGGGAAATCAGTTGGGAATCCAAGTACGTGCTGATTTAATTAGAGAAAAGCCCAAAATTGATGCAGCCCTGGCTGGAGGGAGCACCAAAAAATGGGGAAAATACGAACAGCCACCAGAACAAATCCTGCAACACCATGGGCCAGCCCCGGGGAACCCTAATGAATTCATATCAGGAGCCAGAGAACTAATTTATCATTTCCATGATATAATTAGATTACAGGATGTCCTCAAAATAATACCAACCAGACAGCTCCAGTTCCTGACTTTCTTCACAATCAATCCACCCAGATGAGGAATACAACATTTCACCATGGGATAGAGTCACATTATCTTTTAGCAGAAAAAGGAGGCAGAGTTTGTGGAAAATTAAATGACTCAAACTGCTGCTGGCAAATAGATCACAAAGGAAAAGTGGAGAAACAGATAACAAAAGATATAAGAAAAGAGCTCATGTACTGGTCCAAATGTGGAAAGGATGGGCATGGGCAACATTTCTGTGGTTCCCTGGCAGACCATGGGTTAAACAAATGCAGTTTCTCCTCTTATGTTCTACAGCAACTCTCATCTTTTCACCATGCAGGACACCTTGCTGAGTGCAGCTCATTCAGCAGCTGAGCAAGGGGATGCAGGGGGCAGCCAGGCCTCCTGAGCCACAAACGGCTACAAAAGGACAGAGAATGAGGGCACTGAGAGCAATCCCAAAATCAAAGAACACCCAGGAACTAAAAACAGAGTCAATTAGTGAATCTGCTTGCAGATAGGGCCAGGGACTTGCACATAAGGAAGCAATGGGAGAAAGCATCAGTTTCAGAAAATGTTACTAATTGACAAGGACCGCTGCTCTGACAAAGTCCCGCTAAATTCCTGAACTTCCAGAAGAACAAAGACTTTACAGAGCCATCAATATCGGATGTTCTACAAAAGTGGTGGGTACATATTAACCGGGACATGCAGGAGGCAGATGGGGAAGTCTGAACCTTCCAAGCACCTCCGCCAGTGGGGAAAGGGACAGGGACACGCGGCCGGGAAAATCAGGACAAAAACGAGGCCGCGTCCTCCAGCAGCTGGAGAGAGCGCACGGCAAATGCCCCACGGCCTCTCCCTTTGGGCAGCAATAAAGTCACTCTCACACCGCTCCTCGGGCTCCTTTGGCCACACAAACCTCTGGCGCCGGGAATTTGCCCGCCCAGCCCCGGGCACAGCGCAGCCACCTCCGGGCTACCGACACGAACCGGGACGAGCCAGCGCTGCTCCGGCACCGGCTCCTGCCGAGGCCCCAGCGGGAAGGAGACCGCGGGCAGCCGCTCCCGCAGCGCCCTCAGCCCAGGGCCAACACGGGCCGGCCACGGCACAAGCCACCCGCCACAGCCCCCCGCCGCCCCCTCCCGGGCCCGCAGCGAGCCCCGAGCCCCCGCAGAACCGAGCGCGGCTCCCACCTGCGATGGCTGGGGCCGCCTCCGAGCTCCGCCGCCGCCTCACCGGGCTCCGGCCGCTGCCGCCGCTGCCGGGCCCGCACAGACGCTCCGGCAATGGCGGCTCGCCTGCCCCACGGCCGCCCTTGGGGGCGCCAGCGGGGCCGGGCTTGTCCCTGCTCTGCCCAATCAGCGCGCGCCGGAGCCACGAGTGACAGCAAAAGCAGCCAATCGCAGCCAGCGGCGGGCTCTGCACACGGCATAGCCCCGCCCCGCGCTCTCAGGGCCCGCCCCGGGCTGTGTGAGGGGAAGGGCGGAGATGAGGAACAGGCCTGGAACGGGCCCGGCCCGAGCCGCCATTGAGCTCCCAACATAAACAAAGTTCTCCGCAGCTCCCGGCCCGCCTTTCCCTGCCCTGGGTGTTCGGTGGCTCCGGCTCAGCGGGAAGCCCTGGAGCCTCACTTCTCCCAGCTCTAATTAGGTGCCTCAGTGCATCGCTCGGATTTCCCCCAAAAAGGGAAAACTGCCCCAAATCCCTGTGGATGAGTGGGGGAGGAGAGAGATTTCTGGCAGAAAATTCCAAAAACTCAGTGAAGGATTGTGAGAAGTAAATTAATACCCCTAAAACCAGCTTCCCCCCACCCCTCCCTCCTCCCAGCTGTACCTCCTCCCCCGGCACTGCAGGTGCGGTGAATTAAAGGGCCAGGAGACCTTCTGCTCCCATTAACAAGCCTTTATTAGAGAGAACTGGGCCTAGAGGTGGGGCCTCGGGGTGCGCGCCGCCGCTGCTCCCTGTGGTCGATGTCGAGGATCACACAGGCCTGTCGTCATCCACTGTCAGCAGGACCAGAGCCTCTATCCTCGCCAGGATCACCCAGAGACTCTGTCTTAGGCTCAAAGGTCTAGGGGTGTCTTCCCTCTCAAGTCCTGCCCAGGTCATGGCAACCAGCTTGCCGGACTGGGATTGGCACACCCTGTCTCCCCAGGTCCCCGCTGCCTCCACAGTGGGGTCCTCCAGATGTTCCCTGAGCGTGGCTCATTGTCCAGGGCTGTCTTTGCTCCCAGGTGGTAATATGATTTTAATATGCACCCATGTGCAAGTCTTTATGGGAAATGGGGAAGTTCATCCTGGGCAGCAGCGGCTAAATTGCCTGACGGGTTGGAAGAGAATAAGGGATGGGGATACAAATGCAAGGATAAAACAAGTACGAACTTCTTAACAGTGAACCCTTTTGGGACTTACAACACCAAAACCCCTTATCCAGGGACCTAAACTGGGATTGGAACAGGAACATATAATTTGAACATTGGGATTTTTATTTATAACAATATCCCCCCTCTTTTAATTTGACCAGGCATCAGCCTGCGTCAACTTGCTGTTTCAGGCTCCTGGTAGTGAAACTTGTTTAGTCTTTGGTATTGGTCATATACCCTTTTTGCTTCTTTCCGCTCTGAACTTTCTAACATTAGGATCTTAGTTTTTCCCTTCTCTTGGGTTATTTCTAACGAGTTGTAGATCGTCCTGCTAGACTCTATTACTGAGGTAATCATTCTGATCATAGATGGGATGACACAGGAAAGAAATAACAGTCCTGCTAGTCCCGCTATACCAATGAATGCCACCTTTTCCCACCAGCCCTTAAAGGACCAGAAACTATCCCACCAATCAGTATTCAGGATTGGCATCCATTCTTGGTTCCCTACATAGGAGATTTTTCTGATCTCTTTAGAAATGTTCCAGATTACTTCACTTTTATCATCTATTTCTAGGCAGCATTCAGAGGTGTTGAACTTCCCACAGATTTCCCCCTCATCAGCGAGAAGGTAATCTACTGCTAGTCGGAGTTGGTACACCAGGTACATCAGGTCTGGGAGAGGTGGTCACTTATATGATCAAGAGCCAGGGCTGTTTTGTTCCATGTTATTTCAATTACAGCTTGGAGCCTGATTATTCTGTTTAACATGTATATTGGGGTCCTATATCCCCAGGACCCATCCTGGGCCCACGTCGCTGGCCCATAAGTTCTTATTATTTCCTCCAGGGTCCAGACTGTTCCTTTCCAATTCTGGGTCCCTCCTGTGCTTATTACACTCCTCTTCTTCCTTTTTAGCGGCCTCTTTAGGTTGTCATATAGTGGTACTCCAAGCTCTGAGCCAGCTTGTTTTGGGAGCAGGAAGAAAGCTGGCTTTATCACCCCAATCGTGCAGCTACCTGACCAGTCTCCTGGTAGATGTGTATAAGCTGCATCCCCGCAGATCCAAAAGAAATCATCTGGGGCTTCCCCAAAACCCTCCCTGTCTTCATAGGGGTACTCCCAATGCTTTGATAGGCTTCTAATTCCCCAGAAGGGATTGATCCCTTTTTCTGCACATTCATAAAGGTTATATCCTTTGTGATGAATGCACCCTTTTTCCCTTTTCTCTAAGGACCAATATCTTAGGTTGGGCTCTTGGGGAACCCATTTAGTTCCTAGATTCTTCGTTATATCTTTTGCATGCCATCCGCCCCACCAGGGTTCTATATCTTTTTCCAATTTGTAGAATACAGTCTTCCCCAATTACCTTAGCCTTTAATTCCCATTTTTCTCTTCTCCTATACCCTGGTGTGCTTTGGCCTTCCCCAGTTCATTTTATGCTTAGAATTTCTCAAGGTTTCAAGCTAATTCCCTCCCAGGGCCAAATATCAGACATTTTAGTACTCCCACACACCCAACAATCAGTTATATTTAATTCCTTGCTGATGTTTTCAACTGAATCAATGAACAAGTTCTTCCCACTCAAATTTTCCCATTCTTCATTTCCCACCCTCATGTCCACTCTTTTCTCCTTTACCACATCAGGTTCACCTTTTACTGGTTCGTTCTTTTCAAAGCACAGCCAAGTATCCCTCATGGGACAGTCTCCCAGAAGACGTTCTCTAAAAGTGGCCGTATTTCTGGTAATCCAATATGTTTTTCCGTTTTCTTGGCATTCTTCTAATTGTGATTTGTTGTAACAAGAAGGACTCAAATTTGTGTGGACCCTTACCAGGGACCCTAGATTTTCCCCATCATACAAGGGATAATAACATTTCATGCAAGAGTCTGTCCCCATGGCATTGGTGAGGTGCATTGCTATCACCAGACCTACCATGAGCCTTGTGATGATCCTTTTAGGCTCCCTCCAGTCCGTGACTCCCAAGAGTCCAGCAGGAACCATGTTTGATCTCCCCTGGTCTTGCCTCTTGGGGTTTTCCTCACACTCTTTTGCGGGTCTGGGTCCAAGGCTTACGGCTTTATTATTTCTTTTGTCCTTCTCCTTTTTACTGTTGTCGTTATTGGTCTTGGGAAAAGCTGCCCAGGGAGGGATATAGTCTTGGCTAGGAAATTGGAGCCTTATTCAGCAGGGGCGGGGGGGGTCTTTTACTTTTTCAAATAATAATAATAATAATAATAATAATAATAGTTACAAGTTAACCACAACTGGAAAACACTTTAACATTAGTTCACAAACTTTAAAGAAACACTTAACCACAAATGTTGCAGCCAAGAGATCACTTAAAAACATATATAATTCCAGTTCCTGATTGGGGACTTTAGTCTCTGGGTTTCCTTCTTTAGGTTATTTTCAAGTCCTTGGTGTTGGGGACAACAGTCCAGTTAGAGGGATCTTTTTCAGAGTTTACTTCCCCATCTGGTGGTGCCACTGGTCCTTTAACTCAAGTCACGTGTGTCCACCCTTTTTCCCGGGTTCTCACAGCCGTATGTGTGTGAGTTGAACTTGGTAGGGTCCTTCAAACTTTGGAGTGAGAGGAGAGTTAGCCCCAGATTTTACCAATACCCAATCCCCAGGGTTGATATGGTGTGTGTCTACCTCTAAGGGAGGAGTTTGAGGGAGATACCCTTTTTTCCTGAGGTTTTCTAAAGTTTTAACAACAGTTTCCAAATACCTCCTTGAGGTTTCTTCCCCTTCCGTATACTGGGCAGTGCTGTAAGGAGTAATTAGGAAGGGGAGTCCAAATAGCATTTCATAGGGGTATACCCCTAAATCTGCTCGAGGTCGGGTTCTTATTTGCAACAAAGCCAAAGGGAGACATTTTATCCAATCTAATTTAGTCTCCAGAGTCAGCTTGGTTAAGGTCATTTTTATGGTCTTATTCATCCGTTCTACCCGACCGGAGCTCTGGGGATGCCATGGGGTGTGTAACCTCCACTTTATCCCCAGGGCTTCAGTGGTTTCCTGGAGGACACGGGCAGTGAAATGGGGGCCTTGGTGCGAGTCTATGTTATTGATTAACCCATACCTGGGGACAATATGTTCCAAAAGTATTTTGACTACTACTCTCGCTCTTTCATTCCAAGTGGGAAAAGCCTCTGGCCAATGGGTCAGGTTATCTACGATCACTAGCAGGTGTTTGTGTCCCTGTGCTAGAGGCATTTCTGTGAAATCAATTTACACATTTTGGAAGGGTCTCTCCGCTAGTTCCCTTCCCCCTGGTACGGGTTTCGTCATCACTCGTTGGTTTACCCTTTGACACGTTACACAGCCCTGAGTGATGGCCTTTGCTATATCATAAACCCCTATGCAGATGTTCTCCCTCAAGAAATGGTCACATAGACCCTGCGTCCTCCAATGTGTCAATTTGTGTATTTCATCCAATACCCTGCTGTTGCAGTCCACAACTCCAGGATCTCGTCCAGGGAAGCAGCAGGATTCTGGGGACCAGCATCAAACACCAACCGAGACGGGCTCCCGTTCATGAAACCATTTATTCAGCATGGGAACAAAGTCAGGTCCAGAACAGAGAGCTCCGAACAGAAGCACAGCAGGGGTTTTTGAGGGACAGAACTCTCAAGGGTTTCCACCTTTGAGGGTGGAGTTCAGGGTCAGGGACCAGTAGAAGCACACCAAGGGAGAATCCCCCAGGGACTCAAACCCTATCAGAACTCCTGGGCTGCCCTTCTCAACGGGTTTGGGGTGGGACAATGTAACTCTTTGTCTCCCTGAGGCTGCTGCCACATCTGCTCCTTTCTTATCTATTTATTTATTTATTTATTTATTTATTCAAATTTTAATTAGGAGCTTAAAATGTTCCCAGACATACACCTTAAAATCTCACCTCCTCCACAGAGCACCCGCTTTGCTTTGTGGGACAACAGAAACTCAGTAACAAAACACATTAAGCAAACAGAAAAAACAAAATTGAAAACAAACATTTCAATCTCGGACCACGCCGGGCAAATTAAACAGTGATGGTACTTAATGCAAACATAATGGTTTTTTATGTCTCTTGCAGTTTAGGATTCTCTTTGAGGAAGGGTGCAGCTCTTAGATCTCCTCTCACGAGGGGCAGAGTTCTTCCATCTCCAGTTTCGGCTCTGGTTCCCATGTGGGCATTGCTGCTTTAGATGATCTCGGTGAAACACTGGCTTTGGGAGCTCAGTTCCAGTTTCGATTTCCCCGGAGGAGGTGTTGCCCAGGATGGAAAAGGCAGAGCCCCCAGGGGTGGAGCACCGAACAAAGGGGTGGGAGCGAAGCAGGAGTTACTGGGGGAAGGGAAGGTTCGGGGCTGGAAAAGAAGGAGCAAGGTGGGAAACAAGGGATCCCAGACCGCGTGGCCAGAGCCATCTTGGGATGGGGGGGGAGGCCGGGATGGACTTTCCTGGACCGGGAACGGGGAATATGGAAAGACAGGGGGTGAAGGAGGACACGGAACAGCGGGCAGACGGCAGCAGACCCGCATCACTCTGGATGTTCTCCGTCCCTTGCCTGCATTCAGGAAAACAGGGGATGGGATGGCAGAAAGACACCGGGGTGACGGGGAGACAGCAGCAGCCCTGAGCCATCTTGGCTTTTTTCACCCTTTGTCCTGCCCTTAGGAACAGGGGAAAGGGGAAGAAACAGGGAGGTATACACCAAAAAAAAAAAAAAGGAACTTCACAGAAGACAAAAACAGTCCACCAGAAGAGCCATACCGTCCATAATCATCCATAATGTTAATATAATCGTCCATAATGTTAATATAATCGTCCATAATGTTAATATCGTCCATGATACGTCTCGTTGGGTGATGTAAGGTGTCCCAGTGTCTGGTCCCGACTCCCACACCTCCGTAACCCCTTTTCTTCCCCATGCCCGAGGCACTCCCAACCCAGCCTTCCTGCCAGGTACTCTCGAGTCCTCATTTCTTAGGCGGGGGTCTCGCCGGCTCTCAGGCCATCAGCCGGTGACTTACGAGGTGTCCATGGAGCCGGGTCCTGCTGTTCTCTTGCTTCGCTGGATGCCACGCATTCTCTCACCATATGTTACAGTCAGCAACCTCAGGATCTCGTCCAGAGAAGCAGTAGGATTCTGGGGACCAGCATCAAACACCAACCGAGATGGGCTCCTGGTTCACGAAACCATTTATTCAGCATGGGAACAAAGTCAGGTCCAGAACAGAGAGCTCTGAACAGAGGCACAGCAGGGGTTTTTGAGGGACAGAACCCCCGAGGGTTTCCACCTTTGAGGGTGGAGTTCAGGGTCAGGGACCAGTAGAAGCACACCAAGGGAGAACCCCTCAGGGACTCAAACCCAATCAGAACACCTGGGCCGCCCTTCTCAAGGGGTTTGGGGTGGGACAATGTTAACTCTTTGTCTCCCTGAGGCTGCTGCCACACCACTATAATATTTTTTCCCTTGATCTATCATGCTGAGCACCATGCAAGGCTGTAGAGAGGTCAAGACAACCTCTGTTTTTAAAACTCTGCCCTGCAGCTATTCCTTACGGTGCTGTCAGCAGGGAAGACATTTTGTCTTCTAAAACTTTACTTCTGATAGTTTTTCCCATCTGAAAACTATCTGGGCCAGGGGCAGCACCCAGGGACCTGCCCTGCCTGGGGGAACTTATACCTGGATCTTATAACTAAGTATCAGAAACAAGGGCACACACTCTGTATTCCAGACTCCAACATTTTATTCTTATTCTCAATTTTCCATGTTTTAAGTACTACTACATCTTCATCTACTTCAGCTTCTACCTCTTCTTCCTAATATTCCTATTCTAATTCTTTATCATTTTTTGGTTTCTGGAGGGTCTTATGCAGGTTTGGGTGGGGGGGGGGGGGGGTGTTGGGGTTTTTTTCTTTCCTACTACTACTTCCTAAACACAACTTTCTTTTCCTTTGTTAGAATTGTGTGTGTTGCAGTCCAGCAGGCCGCCGTGGTGTCCTGGGAGCAACACCTCCTGTCTGTGTCCATTCCTCATGGCCAAAGTGCCCCAGGATCAGCATGGAGTCCTTTCCGGAGGAGAGGAAATGGCCTTGGAGTCCAGCAGGGAGGAGCTGGAGCCAGTGTCCCTGCAAAGGGCCAAGAGCCGTGTGGCTGTGGCCCTCGGGGACCCGGTGCAGGGGTGCCGCTGGCGGTGCCAGGCTGCCGCTGGGAGCCGATGACTTTCCAGGTGCCTTCCCGGCCGGACGATGGGCCGGGATGCGGCGCTGAGCCCCGGCAGCGAGGGTCCCCCCTTCGGGTGCCGCTTTGGGCTGCCGTGTGCCCTCGGGGAGCCGCCCCGGGGGTGCTGCAGAGCGGCCGGGGCCGACTCGGCCCGCAGGGCCAGCGCAGGCCGGGGCAGCCCGTGTGGCTCCCTCGGGGCTCTGGGCAGGCCGCGGGGCAGCCGCCATCTGCAGCCCGGCGCTGCTGGCAGCGGGCGCTGATCCTGTGGCTGTGCCGCCAGGCAGGGGCAGCGGAACAGCCCCTGCAGCCCCCGCAGGGCCCACAGCGCCCGCAGTGCCTGCCTCAAGAGCGAACGGCCTTTCCTGTGGGGAAGCGGCTGCCCAGGAGAAGAGACATCTTCCACCGTGGCTTGGGCTGCCAGAGGGCCAGGCCCGGCACAGAGTTGCTCTTGCGGGCACAGCTCAGGCTCCTGGCACTCCACCCAAGCTTCTCGAGGGACAGGCAGCAGGATTCCGTCTCGGGCTAAATCTGCCAGTCTCTGCTGCCTGGCCTCTTCTCCTTCCTCGTGCAGCTCCAGGACGCTCACCTCATCCCAGTCATCGTCCTCCCGCTGCCAGGCCTTGAGTTGGCTGCACAGGATGTCGCAGTATTCCCTGCTGTCCTGAGCCAGCTCTCCATCACTGTCATCATCCCAGCTGGACCTGGAGGATTTTCTCTTTGCTTTGCCTCCAGTCACCTCCTGGCCATCCTGGCACAGCTCTTGCTTGCGGCAAGCTTCCCAGTCCAAGAGTGCCCGGCGGCTCGTGCCTTCTCCTGGGGACAGCCGCTGCTCAGGAGATTCTTCCCAATCTGAGAATTCCTGACAGTGATCGCTGTCCGCCTGCCACGGCTCCTGCTCCCTGCACTCGCCCCACTCGGAGACAACTGGGGAGGGCTCTTGCTCCCTGCCCTCATCCCAGTCCCAGAAATGCCAGTAGCTCCCCCATACTTGGACCAGCTCTTGCTCAAGGCCTTCATCCCACTCAGAGAGCTCCTGGCAGCTCTGGGCTTCTCCTGGGGACAGCTGTGGCTCAGTGCAGGCTTCCCCTGGAGTCCCTTGCTGGAACTTGTTCATTTCTCCTCGGCAGAGCTCTGGCTCTTCCTCAGCGCAGGACTCCACGGCTCCTCTCCTCCCTCTGCTTGCCCTCTCAGCCTCCTCCTGCTGCTCCCTCAAGGCCTGGGCTCTCTGTGAGCCGGGCCAGGGCCTGGGGGGCTGGGACTTGGGCTTTGCCTTCTCCTCCTCTGTGCCTGCAGTCCTCTGGCACACACAGGTACCTGGACACAGCCACTGTCCTGGGACTGACCCAGGCCCCACAAGCCCTTTATATACCCCCCAGCCGGGGCGGGGCTCTGCCATGTCACAATGGACTTTGGGCACCGCAAGGTCCCGCGTCACCACGGGCCCTGACGCACCGTGCCTGTGTCACAAAGGGCACCATGGCACCCTGTGCCTGTGTCACAAAGGGCACCCCGGCACCCCATGCCTGTGTCACAAAGGCCACCCCGGCACCCCGTGCCTGTGTCACAAAGGGCACCCCAGCACCCTGTGCCTGTGTCACAAAGGCCACCCCGGCACCCCGTGCCTGTGTCACAAAGGCCACCCCAGCACCCTGTGCCTGTGTCACAAAGGCCACCCCAGCACCCTGTGCCTGTGTCACAAAGGCCACCCTGTCACCCCGTGCCTGTGTCACAAAGGGCACCCCGGCACCCCGTGCCTGTGTCACAAAGGCCACCCCGGCACCCCGTGCCTGTGTCACAAAGGCCACCCCGGCACCCCTTCAACAGCCCAAGGCACCAGGAGCGGCCTGGAGCAGCCCAGGCCTTGGGGGATTGCAGTCCCTTCTTCTGAGCCGCTCCTTCAAATGATCAGGAGTGGCTGGGGCCAAGTGAAGGTGCAAAAGGAGACCGTGTGTGTCTTCCTTTGAAAGACAGGGGCCTGCTAAGGGAGGCAGGAGGCTCCTTTGCAATGGAAAATGTAAACCCCCTCGCTCCCAATTATTATCCCTTTGAAAGGCACTCTCTGGCAAAGATAGGAGGACAGGAAGAACAGTTTGTGCTGCTTTTGCATGAATTGCTATTTGGTGAGCAGGGAAGAAGCCCCCCATGGAAATGATTTTACTGAGAGGAGCTGCTAAGCGAGAGCTGCCCCTGTGCCAAGCAAAATCCAAGAGCTGGCTAGCTGTGGGAACTGACTACCTATTAAAGCATTTAAAAAGCTGGATCCACCTCCGTGAGATTGACATTTTGCAGACAGGCAAGCCCGGGAAATCTCTCTCTTGCTTCCACCTTTGAGGAGGTACCTGGCTGCCGGTCGGGCCGGGCCCCGCTGCACTGCGGCCCTTGCAGTCGTGCTGACAGTGGCTGCAACAATCCTTAAAGCTTCAGGGTCCCCTGACACCCGGGAAACCGAGGAGGAAATTAAAGGAGCGGGTTCGCTGGAGTCCCCAAAACCAACTGGAATAGGAAAATCAAGTAGGGATGAGGCCCATAAAGCCTGCGCAGCACAGGAGCAAAGTGCAAAGACCAGGCCTAGAGACAGACACAACAATATCTAGCGGAGGTGTGAGGGCGCAGTCTGAGGGCATGGGTCCAGACACAGACTGGGGTTAGAAAGATGAAAAATACTGTGACGAATTGCAATCAATCGGGGGAGAGACACGGGAAGATTCTAGAAACATAACTTTTAGTGGGGTGACTTGATGAACGTATGAATTGCCATCAAGCCTTTGGCAAGTGCTTCCCAAGGCTTGAACTCAAAGCCTGCTGCTTCAGGGCTGAAGTCTTTCTGGCCCTGTGTCCCAGAAGGGCTGAATCGCACAGGCTCGGCCTGGCGGGGCCGGGCTGGCCCCAGCAGTGACCGGGTGGGGATGGGAGGTTGTGGGACCCCGGCTGAGGCTGGGCCGGACCACGGCTGCTCACACCTTGCTGAGCCTAAGCCGTGCCCCGCTGCCGGCCCCCGCTGAGCTGGAGTCCGCTGGGCTCCGGGAGGAGCTCCGGGTGGGTCCAGGCCCCCTCGGCCATGGCCTGACGCTGCCCGCCGCGGCCCTTCACACCTGGGCTAGCTCTGCTCACTGGCCGCTGGCAGCGCCAGGAATGGGGAACGGTCTGGGAGCTGTTTTCCCTAGACTGAGCCTTCAGAGCCTCTCCGCCACTCAAGGCTCTGCGGGTCTTGGCGTCGTGGGCTTCAGTGAGGAGATGGAGGAGACCCAGAGTCCAAGCAGATTTCCAGGAACAGGATTTATTGAGGGAAAGGAGCGGTGACAGGACAAGGGCTGGAAAGACACACAGGGACCCAAGGACTCTGAGCCCTGAGCACTCCTGTGCTCTCCAATTTAAAGAGGGGAGGGTACAAACCAAGGACCAATGGGAATACAGTATGGGAGGAGTCGGGAGGAGGGTTCACAATACTAGGAGCCAATAGGAGTAACATTTGTGAGGGGCAGCAGTCGCAAAGCCAATGGGGCTTCGAGTAAGGGATGAAAGGCAGGGAACTTGCTGGAACAAAGGGTTGGGTTTACATTGAATACAGGGACCAGGGGCAGGCTAAAGGTGATAGACAAGGAAGGTTCAGGAAAAAGGGGAGGGGTTTACAAAAACTGACAGGAGGGCAAAACCATTACAGAATCATAGGGGCATAACAGCAGGAGCAAACCATTCACTTAATAACCAGAACAAAATAAACAGACTGCAACAATGGCCCGTGCGGCACACTGTAATTGAAAGAAATTGACCAGGAGACAAGACTCCCGTTTGATGCCTTTATTAGGATTCAGCTCTTGGGGTGTGGGGGGCCCAAGGGATTGCTTCCATCACGGCCATTCCCACACTGTCAGCTCCAAACAGGAGACACAATTCAGCTTTGCAGCACACACTGCAGAGCTGGGGCTTCCGTCCTCATGAGAGTAGTCAGGGACCTGTCGTCGTGTTTCACTGTCTAGGGCTGTCAGTCCTTTCCAATCCTCTTAGGTCATGGTGATGCAGGAAGATGGTTTCTAAGCAGGTTTAGGTGATGCAGGGAGATGATCTTGCATCATAGCTTGCTCAAATATGTTTCATTGTCCTTTTATTCCTCTGTTAGCTCATTGTTTTGGTGTCCTGCATGCCTTAGTTTGCATTTTACTCGGTTACACAGCTTCCTGGGAGTTTCTTTCTTCTAGTGTGGCACAGGGACCATGGGAGTTGCCTCGTTCTGTGGCACACCTTTCTAATGGGTTGCTTTTGTTAGTTGGATTTAGCCCCCATGGGAGCAGCTCTGTTACAAGGTAGCAGGGAAGTAAGGAGAAAGGGTACAGGAATGTCTCATAAGAACCTTTAAAACACTTCAGAAACTGCTAAGAAATTAACATTACTAATAACCATCGGAGTAAACAAGGGGTACAAGGTTTACAAATGGGATAAGAACATTAACTGTACATAATTAAATACAGTATTTTATCCGGGGTGGATTTCTTGAGAGATTTAATTCATGACATGTGCCTGCAAGGACGCGGCACCTCTCTGAGCTGGGGGAGAGGCCAGGGCTGCACAGGGGGGATGTTGTTGGCAGCTCCATGAGGACGCTCTGGGACGCTGCCCTGGGGTGTCCAGCGCAGTGGAGATGGATCAGCCCCTGCTCTGCTGCTCCTTCCCATCTCCCCCAGGGACCTTGCAGAGCCCCAGCCATGCTGTTTGCCCCCAGCCTGCCCACGGCCAGCCTGGGGCTGCTCACGGGGGTTTTCTGTGCTGAGCTTTGGCCTGGCCGTGTTCTTGAGAGAGCCTGGGCAAGGAGCCTGGAGCCCCCAGGCCCTGCCCTGAGGCGTCAGCGCTGCCCCAGCAGTGCCCATGGCCTGTCCCTGCTGCAGCCCCGGCACTGCCACCCCCAGGGCTGTGCCCGGCCCCGAGAGCACTCAGGCCCTGCAGCAACACCAGGGCAGGAGGGCAGCGGGGCAGTGGCACGGGAGCAGCACTGGCAACACCAAGTGCTGCTGCTCCTGGGCACAGCTGCTGTGCCAGCACTGATCTGCCCCAGCTCTGCACACAGACACTGCTGCTGCAGCTCCAGAGAAGGGAACAAAAGGGGCATCTCTGGAGAAAACTTTGCTGGGAGATCCTTTAGTTCCTTTAAAGCCATCAAGAGCACAGCCCCTCATTGGCACAGTGTGTGACCACAAGGAAGGTGGAAGGAGAAACAAAATGAGAAATGGCACAAATAATGACATTTTATTGTGGATATATTTACTTATATTGCTAAGTAAAACAACAGAAAAGATCCTCCAAAATTAAACCAATAAGAAATATCAAAGGTGGCTTTTATTACAAGTGATTTGCAGAAATTGGCCAGCAGTTTAATGTTTCTGAAATGATCCAGTCACCATTCTCCACACTGCAGCCTTGAGCTCCTGGTTCCTCAGGCTGTAGATGAGGGGGTTCAGGACTGGAGGCACCACTGAGTACAGAACTGACACTGCCAGATCCAGGGATGGGGAGGAGATGGAGGGGGGCTTCAGGTAGGCAAATGCTGCAGTGCTGAGGAACAGGGAGACCACAGCCAGGTGAGGGAGGCAGGTGGAAAAGGCTTTGTGCCGTCCCTGCTCAGAGGGGATCCTCAGCACGGCCCTGAAGATCTGCACATAGGAGAAAATAATGAACACAAAACAACCAAGTGCTAAAGAGATAGAAAAAAAAAGAAGCCCAAGTTCCCTCAGGTAGGATTTGGAGCAGGAGAGCTTAAGAATGTTTGGGATTTCACAGAAGAACTGGCCCAGGGCATTGCCATGGCACAGGGGCAGAGAAAATGTATTGGCCGTGTGCATGAGAGCATTGAGAAAGCCACTGGCCCAGGCAGCTGCTGCCATGTGGGCACAAGCTCTGCTGCCCAGGAGGGTCCCGTAGTGCAGGGGTTTGCAGATGGACACATAGCGGTCGTAGCACATGATGGTCAGGAGGAAATATTCTGTTGAGACAAAAAACACAAAAAAAAAGAGCTGTGCAGCACATCCTGTGTAGGAGATGTGTCTGGTGTCCCAGAGGGAATTGTGCATGGCTTTGGGCACAGTGGTGCAGATGGAGCCCAGGTCAGTGAGGGCCAGGTTGAGCAGGAAGAAGAACATGGGGCTGTGCAGGTGGTGGCTGCAGGCTACGGCGCTGATGATGAGGCCGTTGCCCAGGAGGGCAGCCAGGGAGATGCCCAGGAAGAGGCAGAAGTGCAGGAGCTGCAGCTGCCGCGTGTCTGCCAATGCCAGCAGGAGGAAGTGGCTGATGGAGCTGCTGTTGGACATTTGCTGTGGCTGCACATGGGGACCTGTTCATGGACAAAGGACAGGGGCAAGTCAGGAGAGGCTGCTTTGAGTCAAACCTGGGCTATTCCCTGTACACTGTCCAGCTGGGATTCACCCGCCCTTGTTTCTGCTCTGGGAAAACTTCACCCAGGTCCCTGCCTGAGCTCCAGCTGTGCTGTCTGAATGTTCCAGGAGTAGCCAGGCCTGTGCCTGGGGGCTCTCCAGGAGCCATCCCTGCCCTGCTGCCCTGGGTTTGTGGCCATGCAGGAGAGGGACAAGGCTTGATATTCAGGATTTGTCAGGGGAATCACTTGTAATGCAGAAGGGCTTGTTGCCATCTGCACACACTTCTCAAGTATAGCAGGAGCTGGTTTTAGGAATTGTTTTACTGCCCACAAATCATTCCTGGTTCTCTGAGGTCAGAAATCCCCAGCATTTCTGCTGCACTCAGAATTTCCCACTGAGAGATGTGAGAGGCAAAGGATTCCCTGTGGCTTAGGGAAGGTGAGGGGCTGGATGGGCTTGTTCCCAACTGCCCTGGGTTTGCACCTTTGGCTGGAATCAGAGCACAATCACACTCCTGTGTCACCCTGGCATAAACCAGGCCCTGCCCAGGGCAGAGGGATCCCTGAATGTCTCACCCTCTCTTAAAGGTCTCTGGGCAAGGTCTCAGCACCCCCCTCTGCCAAGGACACTCACGGCTCCCTTGGCAGAGCCAACAGCATTTCCTCAGCTGTGGCATCTCTGCCCTTCCCCGTGGGACATTCAGGGAACTCCGAGAGGCTCTGGCACAGATTTGCAGCCAGGAGGGCAGCTCAGAGCTTGGAAGGACACAGCAAGGAGATCCCCAGGTGTGCCCATGATGGGATCTCAGGGAGGGGGCTCAGCTCATTCCCCTTTGCCATGGACTGCTTTGCCCACAGCCCCACAGGTCACAGGGAAGCTGGGACACCCCATTCCCATGGACACACCTGCCTGGCAGCAATCCCAAGGGCAGGGCCTGACTCAGCTGCTGCAGATGCCAGAGCCTCCCTGAGAGCCCCAGATACCAATGACAATATCAGAGCAGTGCATTTAGGCTGTTTAGGAGCCTCCCAGCAGAGAGACTGAGCACCCAAACTTACAATTTTGTCATCGCTGTAAATGTTCCTACATTATTTTGCAGATCCTGGTGTGTCCCTTTCAACTCAGAATGTTCTGTGATTCTGGGATTACAATTCCTCTTCTGCTTCTCTCATCCCCTTGTTGTCTATAATCAAAAGAGAAAAATAACCTTCTGCAAGAGTGTTAGAAGAGTAAAGAAAAAACAGCTTTATTGGAAACTTCCAGGTGTCCCAGTAGGGATGAGGCACACCCAGCCCCTTATTTCAGCAATTTATTAAGATTAATTAATTAGGATATTTAACAGAAACATTCAATAGGAGATTCAGCTGCCCCAGTTACACACCCCAGGGTCAACCCATTGGAGTAGGTCCAAGGGTTTCTTTGCCCCACTTTTTGTTATGACTGCTCACATTCTGGTTAGAAAACAAAATGCTCTTCTTTTAGCTCCTATTTTTGATGATAAGACTATATAGAATTTCAGAAATGTATTTAGAAGATCAGATTATTGTTCTAAAATGTAAGAGAAAGGTTAGCAAACATATTAGAGTTAATTAAGGATAATAGTTATATAAGTATATAATAGTAGTTTAATAGAGTTAATTAAGGATTATAATTTTATAATTATATAATAGTCATTTACAGATCTTAAAATATATTAAAAATGTACAAAAAGCAAAGATCTTTTTGTCATCATCACAACTTTCCCACCCTGCTTAAAGCAAGAAATTGAAAACAGTCTCAGGAAAGCTCCTGATCTTTACAGCAATTCCAGTCTCACCTTCTTTTGGGAAGTGTCCTCTGGAGCTGTGCCCAGGCAGGACTGGAGCTGGGAGCAGCCCTGCCCCACACAGCCCCTCTCAGCAGCAGCCCCTGCCCTGCTCAGGGTGGCTCCTTCCCCCCACAGCTTCTCCCCAGCGCTGGGAGCAGCTCCCCGGGCCGGCTGAGAGCTGTCCCTGGCAGGCAGCAGAGTCCCTGCCCCAGCACAGCGCCCTGGGCTGCAGGACCCTGCTCTGCAGGACAGCCCTGGGCACCCCTGGCTGCTCTGCACAAGGGACAGGCAGAGAATGTACTCACAGAGTCTGTAGGCACTGGCATGTTCCAGCTTGAGGAGATGCCTCCAGGAGCTGCAGCTGCATTGTCCTGCAGCCAGAGGCTTCCTGTGTCAAGGGCTGGCAGGGATTCTGCCCCAGGCACTTCTCAGCACCTTCCCAGCCCTGACTGATTGAAGCTCTCTGTGCCTCTGGGCTGTGCCCAGGGTGGCTGCAGGCAGTGCCCCAGCCCTGCTGGGCTGGCAGAAGAGCTGCTCAGCAAGAGAAATGTGCTTTTGAAGCTCTTCTTGGTTTCCAGGAGCTGCCTCTGTGCCAGGAGCCCGGCCCAGCTCAGCAGCACAGACACAGCAGCAGGACTTTAATGAGCCTCTTGGGGCTTTGTGCTGAGGCCCTGAACATCAGTCCCTGACAGGGAGGGGAAGAAAGCTCTCAAGAACTCCAAGTCAGAATCCAACTCCAAAGTTTCTTTCACTTTTAATGGGTCCCACTGAGGGATGTGACTGAGAAAGTGTCCCCAGGCCCCAGGCAGAGCAGAGAACTGGAGGCACTGATGACAGCTGGGGACAAAGAGAAGCCAAGGCTTGGTGCCCTGGGCCACAGCAGCTAATGCTGTGCCAGCAAGGGCTGTGAGGAGACACCTTGTCCTGAGGCCCTGGGGCCTCCTGGCACAGCCCCAGCAAGGCTGGCCACTGTCACCCCCTTGGCCTGCCCTCAGCATCCCCCCTAGCCCACATGCCAGTGGCCTCAGGGATCTGCTGGAAGGAGTCCCTGGGGAGCCTTGCTCAGGAATGGCCCTGGGGGCTCCTTCATGCTCCCAGGGACTGCAGCTTTTTCAAAGGACTTTGGCTTTTGCCTTGGAGTCTCTGAGAGCTTTGTGCAATCCTGGCCTCCAATTATCTGCTGTAATTAGTCCCTTGAGAGGTTTTGTCAGCAACAACACTCAGTGGGGTTCATTAAGGCTTCAAGGTACTTCAGGTTCTTAAGGTACTTTCCTTTTTCTTTCCCACCCTGAGTCTCTGAGAAGTTTGTGCAATCCTGGCCCCAATTATCTGCTTTAACGAGTCCCTTGGGAGCTTTGCATTGACACTCAGTGGGGCTCATCAATACTTTGAGATACTCAGGACTTTTTCAGCTACTTTGGATTTTCCTTCCCACACTGAGTCTCTGGGAGGTTTTTGTGCAATCCTGGCCTCCAGTTCTCTCCTCCAAGGAGTCCATGAGGAGCCTGTGTTGGGGACGGACCTCAGTGGCACCCATTAATGCTTGGAGACACTTTGGGTTTTTCCTCTGACTTGGACTCCTGGAAAGGTTTGTACAATCTCCTCTCAGGCCCTGAGGTTCAAGTGCTCAGCTCCAAATGCACCACGGGGCTCATTAGGATCAAGCAAATCCTAACAAACCATGGCTGTGCCTTGATTTCCCTCTGGTCTGGCGCAGTTCTTGGGAAAGTTTCCTACAATAGTTATGGAGAAATAGTTCAAAGAACTTCTAGGAAATAGGTACTCCTATTTTAAAGGGTGTCTTTTATTCCTGTTCTCTTTAGAGCAGAGGTGATTGCAGCATTCAGTGATGGATATTGATCCAGGGTCTCTCCTAAGGAGGTCTGGCCAGGTCAGAGAAGCTGTGCCTTGAGGTCTGACCCAGTGGGGACAACCTTGCTCCACATTCCCCAGCCCCATCCTGTCTCTCCTCCCTCCCCTGGGACCTGCTTTGCTCACAGAACTGGCTGCACTCAGGCAAAGAGGGGTTTTCCTTCTTTGATTTTAGCAATCTAAAACTGCTGAGTTTCCCCATGGAAAACAGACACCCTCCTCAAGTGTGTGCCAAGCCCCAGGTGCCACCAAGGAGGTTCCCCTTCCCCAAGGCAGAACCACACAAGGAATGTTTCAGACACACAGGGAGTTCTACAATAAACACAACCCCAGAGTTGGCTGAAGGCAGAATTAGAGCAGCTGCTGAAGGACAGACAAGCTTTGAACTCCTTGCAGCTGAAAGCACCAAGTGGGTTGTTGGGAGGTGTGTGAGTGAGGCAAGAGTGAGGGAAGGGAAATGCAGAGAGCCCTGGAAGTGTTTCTGTGCAGACAGGCTGCTGCAAGGGCAGCGTTGGACTTCTCTGGACTTCTCCCCAGTGACCTCTCAGAGCCCCCTGAGATGTCACACAGCCACCAGGGATGTCACACCCCACTCAGTGGTGTCACACAACCTGCTCTGGGATGTCACACCACCTTTCTGTGAAGTCACAGCTCTTCCCATATGCCACAAAAACACCTTGTGATTTCACACAGCGTTCTGTGATATCACACAGCCACATTTGATGTCATAGTTCATTCTGTGATGTCACAGTCAGCACTGTGATGTCATACAACCTGTCCTGAGATGTCACATGGCTCTCCTATAATGTCACTGCCCACTAGGATTTCATATCACCACCATGTGGTGTCACAGTCTGCTCAGTGATGTCACAACCCTCTCTGTGATATTCTCTATCTAACCTCTAGTGTCATAGTCCTCTCTGTGATGTCACAACCCACTAAGTGATATCACCCAGGCCACACTGTGATGTCATGCAGCCACACTACAATGTCACAACCTGCACTGTGATGTCACAGAGTCCCCTCTATGACGCTCTAGCTGCTCAGTGACCTCACACAACAAACTCTGGGATGTTCCAGCCCCAGCTGTGACCTCACACAACCCACTCGGAGCTGTCACACAGCCCCTTTCTGACATCACAGCTGCTCTGGGGCTCCAGGACACAGCCACAGAGGTGCTGCTGGGACACAGCCCCCTCTGGCACATCCCACAGCCCCTGCCAGTGCTGAGCCCCTGGCAGCTCTGTCTGGGCCTGCTCTCTGTGTCCCTGAGCTGCCCTGGCAGGGCCCCAGCCCTGCTGGGCTGTGCTCAGGAGCTGCTCCTGGCCAGAGCTGTCTCTCTGCAGCGCTGCCCTTGCCAGGAGCTGCCTCTGGGCCAGGAGCCCGGCCCAGCTCAGCAGCACAGACACAGCACCAGCACTTTCATCACCCTCTCGGGCCTTTGGGGCTCTTGGCATCACACTCAGTCCCTCACAGTGTGCTCCAGAAACTCCTCAAGAGCTCCAAGTCAGATGGAAACACTGAAGTTTCTTGCAGTTGAAATGAGAGACACGAGTGAGAAAGCGTCCCCAGGTTCCAGGCAGAGCAGAAGACTGGAGGCCCTGATGGCAGCTGGGGACAAGCAAGGGAAAGGTGTCTGTGGTGCTGAGCAAAGCTGGATGTGTTTCAGGAATGCCAAGGGCCAAGGGCTGAGCCCCAGCCCCTGGCAAGGCAGATGCTGTCCCTCCCTCATTGCTCAGGGCTCTTCCCGGGCCACTGGCATGTGGGGATGTGCAATGCCAAGGGCAGCACCATGGGGCGGCCCCTGCCAGGCTGCTGAGCAGGGACAAGGAGGCAATGAGGCCCCAGGGCTGCCAGGGTCACTTGTCCCCTGCTGGCCTCAGGCCCAGGGCCAGCAGCCATGGCCAAAGGGCTGCACAAGTTGCCTCAGGCAGGGCCTTGCAGCTGCTGCCCATCCCTGTGCCCTCTCTAGCCCAGGCTGCCCTGTGGGGTCCATGCCCTGCACCTCTGTCCCTGCAGGCTGTCGTCATCCCCTGGCTGCCCCACCTCGCTGGCCCCTTCCTTTGCTGACAGCTCTGCGTCCTGCCTGATTCTGCCTGGCCACACAAAGCCTTGGGCTGCTCCAGACTCCTTCTGGGGGATGTGTTGCACCGCAGCCCTGTCCTGGGACACAAATTCCTTTCTCCAGGTGTCCACTCTGGGCCTCTCCAGCTGCACTTGGCATCAACTCTTTCTTTCTCTGGCTGTTTCCCACTATGTCAAAAGGATCCACAATCTCTGAAACTTCTCCTTAAATACTCTCATGGCTCTCCTCCACTGACCTCAGTCTCCACCCCACGGAGCACAGAGCTCCTTTGTCCCTATAGAGTGATCATGTGCCTGAGGCCTCAAAACCCCACCTTGGCAGATCTCTGAGATTTCTGCAAGGAGTTTCTGAATTAAAACCATCTTCTCATAGTGTAAGAATATCACCAGAGGAGACAGCCAAACCAACCTCTCTGTCCCAGCAGCTTTTTTCTGGGAAAGATTTTTAGATACACAGAATTTGGGAGGCCAAATTCTAAATGGCCCCTGTACAAGAAGGCTGGTGCTTTTGGATAGGAAGGAACAGAGCCTCACTGTTTCAGGGGCAGATGCAAGGTGACCACCAGAGGCCAAGGCCAGCCAGAGCTGGCAGGATTTCTCTGGGAGATACACTTGGATACAGGAAATTTTTAAAGGAGAGAACCAGTTTTGGCAATGGGCATCTGAGAAGACGGATGGTATTCCCTTGTTAATGCTGTGGGACAAATTGCATTAGGGTTCAATTCCACCTGCCCAATATTTACACATAAACCTTTGACAAACTCAGGCTGGGATTGGATCTCCTCTCTTAGAAGGAATTTAAAAGTCTAGGCGTCCTGGAGGGGTTTGAGGATCCCTGGTGGCTGTTGGGTGTCATTTCTCCACCTCATGACTCAGCAGGAGTTTCTCCGATAAAGAAATAAAGATTTTGCCTGAAGCTCCCACAGTGCCCATGACAGGAAGCCCTGGGAGTGTCTGTGACATCCCGGCTCTTTGGCCGCCTGGGGACTCCTGGGATGTCACCGTGGAGCCCCCGGGAGTGCCTGTGACAGAGCGGTGCCTTTACAGCCCAGGGTCCCCTGGGATGTCACCATGGAATTGCTGGGACTGCGGCTGACCACACAGAACTTCAGCATCCCCAGAAACCCCTGGGAGGTCTCCATGGAACCCCTGTCTCTGCCTGTCTCAGACCTGGAGCCTGAGCCCGTTGCCATGGCAACCATTTGCAGTCCCATCCCCAGGCTCATGGGATCCCAGAGCCACAGAATTGGCTGAGTTGGGAGGGAGCCATGGGGATCCTCCAGTCCAACTGCTGGCCCTGCACAGGACACCCCAACAATCCCAGCCTGGGCCTGGCAGCGCTGGCCAAACGCTGCTGGAGCTCAGCCAGCCCTGGAGCTGGGAGCCTTCCCTGGGGAGCCTGTTCAGTGCCCCAGCAGCCTCGCGGGAAAAACCTTTTCCTCACATCCAGCCTAAACCTGCCCGCCTCAGCTCCAGCCGCTCCCTCCACTCCTGGCCCTGGGCACCAGAGGGAAGAGGTTCCCGCAGCCCCCAGCCAGGGACCCGCTCCCAAGGCTGCTGCCATGGCAACCAGGCCTGGCACCAGCTGGGATGCTCGGTTTCCATGGGCTGGGCTTCAGGAATGGCATTCCCCAATTTCCTGCTCCTGCTGAAACTGCGCTGCTGCTCGCTTCCCTCCCACCTCCCATGGAAAGCACAAAAGGCAAAGATCCCAGGCTGGGATAAGAACAATTTATTGAGAACAGCAATGAGATAGGGCATAAACAGGAACAGAAACCATTTTGGTAACAGAAAGGATAAGACAAACCATTCACAGGGAAAACTAAAACAGCACCGACTGTTTCTTCCTGGACATGCATTTCCTCCTGCCAAAAAAGGACACCCTTCTCTGGTGAGAGAGAGAGAGTCCTTTTCCTGCCCCTGGCAATGACCTGAGATGGGATTGAATATAATGGACCATGATCACAGTCTCACATTCTTTGATCCCACATCATGACATTGCCATGGGCAGGAAAAGGTACAGGTGTCTTCCCAGCATGGATCCCAGGGAACATGGATCACCAGGTCACTTCCCAACATGGATCCTCCAAGGGGGGATGAAGCTTTAGCAGTGCACGAGCTCTTCATTTACTTGGGGCACTCGCAGGGCTTCCCTTACTGGTGCCTCTGTTGGTGTCTGGTCAAGTTAGAGCTCTGGGTGAAGCTCTTTCCACACTGGGGACACTAGTAGGGCCTCTCCCCAGTGTGGATACGCCAGTGGGTGATGAGGTGGGAGTTTCGCTTGAAGCCCTCCCCACAGTCGGGGCAGCGGAAGGGCCTCTCATCCGTGTGAATCGGCTGGTGCCTGACAAGATTGGAGCTGCTCTGAAACCAATTCCCACACTCGGGACACTCGTAGGGCCTCTCCCCAGTGTGGATGCGCTGGTGGATGATGAGGTGGGAGCTCCAGCTGAAGCCCTTCCCACATTGCCCACACTCATAGGCCCATTCCCCAGTGTGGATCATCTGGTGGCGGATCAGGCTGTTGCTGTGGCTGAAGCTCTTCCCAAACTCCAAGCACTTGTAGGGCTTCTCCCCATCCTGAAGCTGCTCATGGACCACCAGCTCAGAGCCCCGGCTGGATCTCCGGCCGCCTTCCCGGCACAGGGTGGGTCTTTCCTCCTCAGAGCACCCTGGGATGGGTTTGGAGCCCCTCCTCCTGTGGGATCTCTGGGGATTTTCCTCCCCGTTGGATTCCTGTGCTGTGGAGCTGCTCAAAATTGCCTCTTCCATGAGGTTCTGCTGTGGGGATTTGTCCTCCCTGGTCTCCATCCTCAGCTCCTTGTCTGGGGGAGGAAGGACAAGGAGAGGATGGGATTTGCCTCCGTGCCAGAGGGAAGGGGAAGGAGATCCCCCCAGTGCATCCCCGGCAGGACGGCGTCGGCAGCGGGGTTGTCCTGCAGCAGGGGGCCATGCTGGGCTGGGAGATGGAGCAGGAGAGAGGGGGAAAGGGACACTGACTTCCTCCACACCTGCCTGGGTGTCCTGGGGCATCTTCCTCTTCCTCACAGCCTCCTTCTCCATATGGTCAAGGTTTGGGATTGGGAAATCCTGGTTCAGGAGAAAACAAGGAATGAGCACGTTGAGTTTGAAGGTCCCTCTGTTCAAGTCCCTCTCTAGAAGTCACCAGGAATCTGGAGAGTCTTGGTTTGAAAGGAAAGGTGTTTGCTAATGAAGGCAGAAACCTACACTGAAATAGATAAAAATGTAAGCAACCTGCCCCCTCTTAATTATTATAATCTTGATATCAAAGTGATCTCAGATAAAGATATAAGAATCGGAAGAATAATTCCTTACTAAAGAAATTAAAATGAAAATCAGCAGTACAAAACAAAAAAAACAAGAAAAAACAACTCGCTGAGACAGTCAGAATACAACCTTATACCCCGTTGGTCAGAGTGTTGGAAGCAGTCTGATTAAATGGTGGCTGCAGTCCTCCTGGAGTGACTGATGTGGTTCTGTTGAAGCAATGATCCCATAGAAGATTGTAGCTTACCTCTGAAGTTCCGGTGCTGTAGATGGGTCTGGTCTCTCCTCTGGGAATCCAGTGGAGAAAGGCAGCCTGACAAGTTCTGATGCTCTGATTATATCCATGCAGGAATGCTTGGCTCCTCCCCCTGGGTGGAGCATCTCACAATGGGATGATGTCATTTTATCAGTCCTGCACTGAGACTCAATGGCCCATTAACGGAAGATATCCCCCTGGAGGAAGGATGGGTGGTGGAAGAGATAAAGAACACTGCCCCACCTGGTTTTAACAGCTGGCCCATTAACAGAAGACATCCCCCAGTTATGAGGGATGGGTGATGAAAGAGATAAAGAAAACTGCTCCACCAGGTTTTAATGGATCACGATAGAATACATACTTTTGGTTACATCTTGCATTGCAACCCAGGACATGGGGTCCATATATACCTCCCAAACACCAAAACCCAGATTCAGCCCTGAAAATGCCTCCCAGGTGTTCCCCATCTCTGGTCTCTCCTCTTTGGTGTTCAGGGGTTCCTCCCTGTCCCAGCTGCTGGGGGTCACGCTTGTACTGGAGGTCTCCCTCTACTCAATCCATGCCCTACCCAGGCTGCTGGGAGTGCCAGGAATCTGAAAACTTTCCTCGGCTTCCATCTCCCCACTTAGGGATGCTGAAAGTTTTTGAGGTCCTAGGATCCCTGCTCCCCTTATTCTCTTCTTGGGGGTGCAGGGGGTCCATGGAAACCCACCTGCCCCTCTCCAGGCTGTTGAGGATCCCGTAAATTGCGTCACTCCCCCTTTCTGGGCTCCCCACTTTGGGGTCCTCGGGGACACAGGGCTCTGCTCCTCCAGGCTGCCTCTGACAGCAGCTGCCACTGGGAACCTCCAATGTCCCTCTAAGGGGCATTTTCCACTCAGCTTTGGAATTCTTCATTCTCCAATCATCACCCCCCAAAAACCCAACCCAGAACCCCCTAGGATATCTGGGCCGAGCTCCCCCTCCCTGGTAACCTGTGGGATGGGGGGGTGATGATCCCACGGATAGGGGGTTGTGAATTCAGGGAGTGAATCCCAGCTCGACTGGGATATACTGAGCCTGAGATCATACTGGGATAATGTCTAGTTAAAGGACTTTTGGATTGGGATCTTTTTCCCTTTGAACTGAAGATTGACGAGAGGGAGGCAGTTTTCTCTCATTCGGTCTCAGTTGTTTATCAGTTGTATCTCAGTTTTTTCTTATCAGCATTACAAGGTACAAAGAGCTACGTGCACTAAGATAGAAAAGAGGTAAAATGGCTGACAAAGATCTTCTTCAAGGTCTTTTATATGTCCATTTACCCAATTAAGAGATGCCAACTAAATTATGTTTATTAGTGACCCAATGACCCAACACCTGTGTGCTGCACTGTGGCATTTTTTACCCAATCACTTACTACTACCCAAAAACCCCTAGGAAAAGAACATGAAGAAGAAAGAAGAAGGACAAGAGACAACACCCTAAATCCTCCATCTTGTCTCTTGTTCTCTAAACTACTTTTTCACCCAGTGATTTAAAAAACTTTCTAATTTACACACTTACATTTTTCCTATCTAACTTTAGCATTTGTTTCCATGTATCACCATGAAAACATGCTCATGAATTTCATATTATATGAAATTCAGTGGTTTTTTTGAATCCTATAACTAAGTATTAGAAACAAGCGCACACAATCTGTATCTCAGACTCCAACAGCATAACAAGCACTTGACTGGGATTACTAGGACTGTCTGGGAATGGCTATGGACATGCTGAGGGCAACTGGGATATACTGGGAGTGTCTGAAACCATACTGGGGATGACTGGGAACACACAGGGAACAATGGGAACCATGCTGGCGACAACTGGGACCCCATGCTGGGGATAACTGGGAGTGACTGGGCCTGCACTGGGTGCAACTGGGCATGACTGGGATCATGCTGGGAGTGGCTGGGATCATCTGAGGAGGGACTGGGACTATACTAGGGGGCAACTGGGTGAACTGTGATCACACTGGGAGGAACAGGGAGCAACTGGAACCATGCTGAGGACAACTAGAATCCTACTGGGATCACAGTGGGAGCAGCTGGGCTATGCAGGGCAAGACTGGGACCATACTGGCAGCAACTGGGACTGCAATCAGCGTGACTGGGAGTGGCTGGGAGCAACTGGGATCAGGCTGGAAGCACCTGAGGAGTGACTAGGAGCAACTTGGATAGACTGGGAGAGACTGAAACCACAGTGCAGGTAAATGGGAACAACTGGAACCACTCTGGATAATCCTGGGAGCAGCTGTGCCCATGCTGGGGTCATACTGGAATCCTACTGGAACTAGCTGGGATCATAATGGGAGTGATAGGAAAGGTGCCACCTCATGCTGGAGGTGACTGGGAGCAATTGGGCCCATCCTGGAAGTGCCAGGGAGTCACTCTGGCCGTGATTGGAATCATACTGGGAGGGCCTGGGTGTGACTGGAACCATACTGGGGGTGGCTGGTACAACAGCTCATACTGGGATTGACTGAGATTGTAGTGGGAGTGACTGGGATCATTCTGGAAGTGTTTTTCTGTAGATCTTCTGTCTTTCTGGTCTCTTTTTATTCTCCTTCCTATCCTACGTACCTGGAATATTTTTGGATATCTTAATGTTACCCAAAATCTTAAGGGTTAACACTTTTTAGGTTAAATGAGCTAACGTTGCAATGTTAAGGCTATGGTAAGAGTTCTTTGTGCAGTTGGATGTTGTATTAAACCCTTTGCCATAGTTCCTTGATTGTCTGTATTTCGTCAGTTAAATTTTGTGTCATTTTGACCTCTTAGCTCAGTTGGTCAGAGCATGGTGCCAGTATCACCGAGGTTGTGGGTTCAATCCTTGTGTGGGCCATTAACTTAAGAGCTGGACTTGATGGTCCTTGTGGGTCCCTTCCTACCAAGAATATTCTTTGCATCTGTCCATGCTGAGAAGATCTGGTTGTTGTTTCTCCTGTGCACCAAATTCAAGCACAGGAACCTTTGGTTACCACCAGCATTGAAGTGTTCTGGGGTGTTACAGCCCTGCAGGCTCACAGTGGCCGCTTGTTTCCATAAGGCCCCAGAGTGTCCCAGTGGCCCTGTGGTTCCATGGGCCCAAGAGTGCCACAATGATCCCCTTGGTTCCACAACTTCCCATGGTGTCACACTGACCAATGTTTCCATAAGGATCTGGAGTGTCACACAGGTTTATGGCATTTGTCCTTGCTGCCCCTCACATCCCACTGCCCCACAAAGAGCCCCGAGCCACCCGTGAGGGACAGGCCCTGCTGGGCCAGGCCTGGGCTCAGGGCTTGGCCTTTCTGCTTCCTCCAACCCAGCCAGGGCTGGCTCAGCATTGCAGTTCCCTGCTCAGAGCCTTTGGCTCCCGGCAATCCTGGCCTCCAGGATCTGCTCTCACCAGTCCCTGAGGAGCCTTTGGCAGTCCCTGCCCTCAGTGGGGCTGATTGAAGCTCCAAGGGACTTGGAGTTTTGCTTCTGACTCCTTGAGCAGCTTCATCAGTCTGAAGGAGGGACAAAGGAGGATCAGGGAAAGGAGAAGGAAGCACGAGGTCAAGCACCCTCTGAATTCACAGCCCCCCCACAGGTGACCGGGGAGGGGGAGCTCAGACCAGATATCCTGGGGGGTCCCTGGGTTGGGTTTTTTTTAGGGGATGTTTGGAGAATGAAGAACTCCAAATATGAGTGGAAAATGCCCCTTGTGGGGATACTGGGGGGTCCCAGCATCCCTACGTGGGGTGATGGAATAGGGGGAACATTTCAAATTCCAGGCACTCCCAACAGTCTGAAGAGGTAAAGGACTGAGTAGACTAGGGACCCCCAGTACAAGCAGGACCCCAGAAGCTGGGACAGGAAGGAACCCCTGAACACCAAATGAGGGAGACCAGAGATGGGGAAATCCTGGGAGGCATTTTCAGGGCTGAATCTTGGTGTTTGGGAGGTTTTTATGGACCCCATGTCTTGGGAAGCAATGCAAGATGTAACCAAAAGTATGTATTCTATCACCATCTGTTAAAACCTGCTGGGGCAGTTTTCTTTATCTCTTTCATGACCCATCCCTCATAACTGGGGGATATCTTCTGTTAATGGGCCAACAGTTAAAACCAGGTGAGGCAGTGTTCTTTATCTCTTCCACCACCCATCCTTCCTCCAGGGGGATATCTTCTGTTAATGGGCCATTGAGTCTCAGTGCAGGACTGATAAAATGACATCATCCCATTGTGAGATGATCCAGCCAGGGTGAGGAGCCAAGCATTCCTGACTGGATATAATCTGAGAATCTAAACTCCACAGGCAGTCTTTCTCCACTGGATTCTCAGAGTAGGGAGCAGACCCATCTACAGCACTGGAACTTCTGAGGTAAGCTACAATCTTCTATGGGATCATTGCTTCATCAGAACCACATCAGTCACTCCAGGAGGACTCTAGCCACCATTTATTCAGACTACTACCAACACTCTGACCAACAGGGTGTCAGGTTGTATTCTGACTGTCTCAGCGAGTTGTTTTTTCTTGTTTTTTTTGTTTTGTACTGCTGATTTTCATTTTAATTTCTTTAGTAAGGAATTATTATTCCTATATCTTTATCTGAGATCACTTTGATATCAAGATTATAATAATTAAGAGGGGGTAGGTTGCTTACATTTTTATCAATTTCAGTGTAGGTTTCTGCCTTCCTTAGCAAACACCTTTCCTTTCAAACCAAGACTCTCCAGATTCCCAGCGACTTCTAGAGAGGGACTTGAACAGAGGGACTTTCAAACTCAACGTGCTCATTCCTTGTTTTCTCCTGAACCAGGATTTCCCAATCCCAGACCTTGGCCAGATGGAGAAGGAGGCTGTGAGGAAGAGGAAGATGCCCCAGGACACCCAGGCAGGTGAGGAGGAAGTCAGTGCCCCTTTCCCCCTCTCTCCTGCTCCATCTCCCAGCCCAGCCTGGCCCCCGGCTGCAGGACAACCCCGCTGCCAACGCCGTCCTGCCGGGGACGCACTGGGGGGATCTCCTTCCCCTTCCCTCTGGCACAAAGGCAAATTCCATCCTCTCCTTGTCCTTCCTCCCCCAGACAAGGAGCTGAGGATGGAGACCAGGGAGGAAAAATCCCCACGGCAGAACCTCATGGAAGAGGCCGTTTTGAGCAGCTCCACAGTGGAGGAATCCAACAGGGAGGAAAATCCCCAGAGATCCCACAGGAGGAGGGGCTCCAAACCCAGCCCAGGGTGCTCTGAGGAGGAAAGACCCACCCTGTGCCGGGAAGGAGGCCGGAGATCCAGCCGGGGCTCTGAGCTGGTGGTCCATGAGCAGCTTCAGGATGGGGAGAAGCCCTACAAGTGCTTGGAGTTTGGGAAGAGCTTCAGCCGGAGCAACCGCCTGATCTGCCACCAGATGATCCACACTGGGGAATGGGCCTATGAGTGTGGGGAATGTGGGAAGGACTTCAGCTGCAGGTCCAAACTCATCATCCACCAGCGCATCCACACTGGAGAGAGGCCCTACGAGTGTCCTGAGTGTGGGAAGAGGTTTCACAGCAGCTCCAATCTCCTCCTGCACCAGCGGATTCACACGGATGAGAGGCCCTTCCGCTGCCCTGACTGTGGGGAGGGCTTCAAGTACAACTCTACCCTAGTCATTCACCGGCGCATCCACACTGGGGAGAGGCCTTACAAGTGTCCCCAGTGTGGGAAGAGCTTCACCCAGCGCTCTAACTTGACCAGACACCAACGGAGGTACCACTAAGGGAAGCCCTGCAAGTGCCCCAAGTAAACGAAGAGCTTTGTGCACTGCTAAAGCTTCATCCCCCCTGGAAGATCCATGTTGGCAAGAGACCCGGTGATCCATGTTCCCTGGGATCCATGCTGGGAGGACACCTGCACCTTTTCCTGCCCATGGCAATGTCATGATGTGGGATCAAAGAATGTGAGACTGTGATCATGGTCCATTATATTCAATCCCATCTCAGGTCATTGCCAGGGGCCGGAAAAGGACTCTCTCTCTCTCACCAGAGAAGGGTGTCCTTTCTTGGCAGGAGGAAATATGTGGCCAGGAAGAAACAGTCGGTGGTGTTTTAGTTTTCCCTGTAAATAGTTTGTCTTATCCTTTCTGTTACCAATTTTTTTTCTGTTCCGGTTTTTGCCCTATCTCATTGCTGTTCTCAATAAATTGCTCTTATCCCAGCCTGGGATCTTTGCCTTTTGTGCTTTCCATGGGAGGTGGGAGGGAAGAGAACGGCAGCACGGCTTCAGCAGGAGCAGGAAATTGGGGAATGCCATTCCTGAAGCCCAGCCCGTGGAAACCGAGCATCCCAGCTGGTGCCAGGCCTGGTTGCCATGGCAGCAGCCTTGGGAGCGGGTCCCTGGCTGGGGGCTGCGGGAACCTCTTCCCTCTGGTGCCCAGGGACAGGAGTGGAGGGAGCGGCTGGAGCTGAGGCGGGCAGGTTTAGGCTGGATGTGAGGAAAAGGTTTTTCCCGCGAGGCTGCTGGGGCACTGAACAGGCTCCCCAGGGAAGGCTCCCAGCTCCAGGGCTGGCTGAGCTCCAGCAGCGTTTGGCCAGTGCTGCCAGGCCCAGGCTGGGATTGTTGGGGTGTCCTGTGCAGGGCCAGCAGTTGGACTGGAGGATCCCCATGGCTCCCTCCCAACTCAGCCAATTCTGTGGCTCTGGGATCCCATGAGCCTGGGGATGGGACTGCAAATGGTTGCCATGGCAACGGGCTCAGGCTCCAGATCTGAGACAGGCAGAGACAGGGGTTCCATGGAGACCTCCCAGGGGTTTCTGGGGATGCTCAAGTTCTGTGTGGTCAGCCGCAGTCCCAGCAATTCCATGGTGACATCCCAGGGGACCCTGGGCTGTAAAGGCACCGCTCTGTCACAGGCACTCCCAGGGGCTCCACGGTGACATCCCAGGAGTCCCCAGGCTGCCAAAGAGCCGGGATGTCACAGACACTCCCAGGGCTTCCTGTCATGGGCACTGTGGGAGCTTCAGGCTAAATCTTTATTTCTTTATCGGAGAAACTCCTGCTGAGTCATGAGGTGGAGAAATGACACCCAACAGCCACCAGGGATCCTCAAACCCCTCCAGGACGCCTAGACTTTTAAATTCCTTCTAAGAGAGGAGATCCAATCCCAGCCTGAGTTTGTCAAAGGTTTATGTGTAAATATTGGGCAGGTGGAATTGAACCCTAATGCAATTTGTCCCACAGCATTAACAAGGGAATACCATCCGTCTTCTCAGATGCCCATTGCCAAAACTGGTTCTCTCCTTTAAAAATTTCCTGTATCCAAGTGTATCTCCCAGAGAAATCCTGCCAGCTCTGGCTGGCCTTGGCCTCTGGTGGTCACCTTGCATCTGCCCCTGAAACAGTGGGGCTCTGTTCCTTCCTATCCAAAAGCACCAGCCTTCTTGTACAGGGGCCATTTAGAATTTGGCCTCCCAAATTCTGTGTATCTAAAAATCTTTCCCAGAAAAAAGCTGCTGGGACAGAGAGGTTGGTTTGGCTGTCTCCTCTGGTGATATTCTTACACTATGAGAAGATGGTTTTAATTCAGAAACTCCTTGCAGAAATCTCAGAGATCTCCCAATGTGGGGTTTTGAGGCCTCAGGCACATGACCACTCTATAGGGACAAAGGAGCTCTGTGCTCCGTGGGGTGGAGACTGAGGTCAGTGGAGGAGAGCCATGAGAGTATTTAAGGAGAAGTTTCAGAGATTGTGGATCCTTTTGACATAGTGGAAAACAGCCAGAGAAAGAAAGAGTTGATGCCAAGTGCAGCTGGAGAGGCCCAGAGTGGACACCTGGAGAAAGGAATTTGTGTCCCAGGACAGGGCTGCGGTGCAACACATCCCCCAGAAGGAGTGTGGAGCAGCCCAAGGCTTTGTGTGGCCAGGCAGAGTCAGGCAGGACGCAGAGCTGTCAGCAAAGGAAAGGGCCAGCGAGGTGGGGCAGCCGGGGAATGACGACAGCCTGCAGGGACAGAGGCGCAGGGCATGGACACCACAGGGCAGCCTGGGCTGGAGAGGGCACAGGGATGGGCAGCAGCTGCAAGGCCCTGCCTGAGGCAACTTGTGCAGCCCTTGGGCCATGGCTGCTGGCCCTGGGCCTGAGGCCAGCAGGGGACAAGTGACCCTGGCAGCCCTGGGGCCTCACTGCCTCCTTGTCCCTGCTCAGCAGCCTGGCAGGGGCCGCCCCATGGTGCTGCCCTTGGCATTGCACATCCCCACATGCCAGTGGCCCGGGAAGAGCCCTGAGCAATGAGGGAGGGACAGCATCTGCCTTGCCAGGGGCTGGGGCTCAGCCCTTGGCCCTTGCCATTCCTGAAACACATCCAGCTTTGCTCAGCACCACAGACACCTTTCCCTTGCTTGTCCCCAGCTGCCATCAGGGCCTCCAGTCTTCTGCTCTGCCTGGAACCTGGGGACGCTTTCTCACTCGTGTCTCTCATTTCAACTACAAGAAACTTCAGTGTTTCCATCTGACTTGGAGCTCTTGAGGAGTTTCTGGAGCACACTCTGAGGGACTGAGTGTGATGCAAAGAGCCCCAAAGGCTCAAGAGGGTGATGAAAGTGCTGGTGCTGTGTCTGTGCTGCTGAGCTGGGCCGGGCTCCTGGCCCAGAGGCAGCTCCTGGCAAGGGCAGCGCTGCAGAGAGACAGCTCTGGCCAGGAGCAGCTCCTGAGCACAGCCCAGCAGGGCTGGGGCCCTGCCAGGGCAGCTCAGGGACACAGAGAGCAGGCCCAGACAGAGCTGCCAGGGGCTCAGCACTGGCAGGGGCTGTGGGATGTGCCAGAGGGGGCTGTGTCCCAGCAGCACCTCTGTGGCTGTGTCCTGGAGGCCCAGAGCAGCTGTGATGTCAGAAAGGGGCTGTGTGACAGCTCTGAGTGGGTTGTGTGAGGTCACAGATGGGGCTGTGACATCCCAGAGTTTGTTGTGTGAGGTCAAAGAGCAGCTATGGCATCATAGAGGGGATTGTGTGACATCACAGAGAAGGCTGTGACATCATAGCATGGCTGTATGACATCATAGACCTGGTTGTGAGGTCAAAGTATGTGCTGTGACATTACAGGGTATCTGTATGACATCACAGAGATGGTTGTGTGACATCACTGATGGGGTTATGACGTCACAGAGCTTACTGTGTCATCATAAAGGATGGTGTGAGGCCATTGAGTAGAGACAGACATCACAGAGGGTGACATCACAGACCAGGATGTGACATCACAGAACAAACTGTGACATCACAGGTTGAATTTTTTACATCATAGTCTTCTGTGACATCACAATACAGCTCTATGACAACACATGACAACATCCCAGAGTTCATTCACTTAACAGAGCACAAACTTAACAGGACTTCAGTTATACCTTAACCTTAACTGAAACCTCAAATGTCACAATTTAGCAAAACAACAGCATTTACTGTATTTAACCCAACTTACAACCTATGACTAAGCAAATTAGCAGAGGAATAATACTAAACAGTATTTTAATTAGCTCATAATTTGTATTAAACATAACAATGGAGCAAAAGAAGAACACTAGGCAGCATTGAACTTTGCTTATACCATGTGACTGAACCTTCCTCACAGGCCTGCCTGACTCAGATCTCCAAGGCACTCCAGCCCCTCCCAGAGCAGCATTTCTGCCACATTTGCCAGGGCACAGCACTGGTGTGTGCACATAGACACAAAGAGGCAGTGCAAGGCAGCTGTGAGAAATTCCCCTGCAGGGCAGGGAAATGCTCCCTGCGGATGCTTTGGCATCTCCCCAGCGGGCCAAGGGCTGAGCCTGGAGGAGTGGGGGGATCGGCCCAGGCTCCGTCCTTGTTCGGGGATGCCCCGAGTGCAGCAAACGGGAGAGTTCCCAGCTCACAGAGGCCCCACTCCGAGGGAGGTGGCTGGCCCAGGAGAGCTGCAAGGGGCTCCTTTTGGAGCGCTGTTTGTAGGGCCCCAAGAGAGGGGCTTCAGGCACAGCAATGTTTCATCCTGGCCGCACTTGGCATCAACAGCTTTCTTTGCAAGGCTGAGAACAGGGATGTTGTGCCACGGAGGGAACAGGAACAGTTCCCAGGGCTGCTCCTGAAGCAAGCAGGAGCTGCTTGGGCAGCAGCAGTGCCTGGGAGCAGACAGTGTTTCTGATGAGCTGCAGAGGAGCTGAGCCCAGGGGCTGTTGGCCAAGGCCCAGGCCCAAGGAGCATTTCTCAGCTGGCAGGGCGGCCTGAGAAGGGGAGGGGGGAATGCACCAGCACAGGGCCCCATGGAACCAAGGGACCATTGTGACACTGTGGAGCACCATGAAATAAACAAAGCATTGTGACACTGAGGGGCCACATGGAACCAGTGAGACCATTGTGGTCCCCACAGAACCAAGAGGACCATTGGGATCCTGTGGGGCCTCGTGAAACCAAGAGGCCTTTGTGACACTGCAGGGCTGCATGGAACCAAAGGTCCAGGGGGACACTGTGGAGCCAGAGGAGACCTTTGTGACACTGCAAACCGCCAAGGTCCATTGTGACATTTCAGGCCTCATGGAACAGAGGAGTCACGTGACATTGAGGGGCCTGTGGGACCACAGAGACCATTGTGACACTGCAAGGCCTCATGGAATCGCTGGGATCATTGTGACACTGCAAGGCCTCATGGAATCGCTGGGACCATTGTGACACTGCAGGGCCTGATGGATCCTGAGGCCATTGTGACACTGTGGTACTCCATGGAATCAAGAGTCCACTGTGACACTGCAGGTCTTCTTATAATCAGTGCTCCACTCTGACACTGCTGGATCCCTTGGAATCACAGCACCATTATGACACTCCAGGGCCCCATGGAAGTAAGGGTCCATTGTGACTCTATGGGGCCCCATTAAAATCAAGGGAACACAGAACAGGTCTGGCTGGTTTGGCCTCCCAGGGGCCTCCTGACTGGTCCAACTGACCTTGACATGTTGAGGGTCTCTTCTCATCTGCTACTGAAACACTGGGGAAGGCACTGTGAGTTCCTTCCTATGGGAAAGAACTGTCCTGCTTCTCCAGGCATCCATGGCCAAAATTTGGATTCCACCTCCAATATTCCCTACATCCAAAGCCTGCTCCCAGATGAAGTCTGCCATCACTGACAAATTGGGCTGGCCTTGGCCTGCTGATGTCCAGCTCTCACCTGCCTTCCAAACCCTGGGGCTCTGTGCTTTCCTTCCTATGGAAAAATATTGTCCATCTCAGCCAGGTGCCCATGACCAAAATTGGAATTCCACCTCCAGCTTTGCCTATTGTGAGAGACTGGAGGAGATTGTTGGCTCGAAACAATTTGTGTTTCAAAGGGGAGGAAGGAGCAGGTCCAGCCTTGCCCTGCCCTGTAACCCCAGCACTGCACTGCCCTGGAACCCAAATCCCCCCAGAGCCTCTATCCCAGCCCAGCAGTGTCTGCCAGTCCCTGGCACACCAAAGGCAATGCTCCTCACCCACCTCTGGAGCCCCCAGACCAGCTCCTGAGTGACCAAATGATGGGAAATCCCACCTGGGGAATGGGCCCAGGAAGACCAAGGGGATCTTAAGGCTGACTACAAGGCAAACACACATCTTGAGCCTACCTCCTCTTGGGATTTCTATCTGAACATTGCTGGAATCCAGGAGTTGGTATCTCTGTGTGTGTTTCTCTAAGGCTTTTTTGTCTTTCTTTCATTTTGTGTTTGCTATTTCTGTCCTCTTGCAAACTTTGAGAAACTTAAAATGAACAGGCTTAGAGTTTGTGGAGTTGAATGGGCCAAGTTAATGCTTTGAGAAGTTTTTTGTTTATTGACTGTCATTTGTCAAACCATTTGTCAAAGTTTCTCTGATTTTCTATAGTTGCCAGTAAAGGCTGTTTTGTTATTTTGAGCTCCTCAGAATCTCTTGCTGGTATTTCTCCAGTGCATCCAACTCAGAAGACACAAAAAATTGTAATTCCTTTTAAATGTCTGCTTGAGAGAGTTGTCTGGGGGACGAGGGTACTGCTTGGTGGCAGCCCTGCATTTCCCTCCTCTGGTCTTGGTCTCCACACAGCCATGGAGGCTCTTTGGGCTCTGGACTTTTCCTGCAGCCACCAAGAGAGGCTTAGCCCTGCCTTTGGCACAGCCAGCCCTGGCCAGCACAGGCCATGCACAGCAATTCCTTTTCTGTGCCTGGCCTTGCTGCCAGCCCTGGCAGCGGCTCCGTGGCCCCTTTGTGCCCCGCTGGCCCAGCCATGGTGCCCCAGCCCCTGTGCAGACCCAGCCCAGGGCAGGAGCATTGCAGGTGGGCACGGCCCCTGTGCCGTGGTGCCCACAGCAGCCCTGGGGCTCTGTGCCCCATGGCCTCCCTGCTGGGCAGCCTCTCCCTGCTCCTGCAGAGCCTGTGGCACCTGTGGGCCTGCACACACAGCCCTACCCGGGCTCTGCCGGGCTCTGGGCCAGCACAGAGGCTGGGCAGGGCTGGCCATGGCCAGCAACAGGCCCTGAGCCCACAGGAGGATGGAGCTGGGCCACGGCCAAACTCAGCACAAGCCAAACCTGGGGTCAGCAGCCAGGGCTGCCAACACCTGGGGACAGAGCCTGGTGGTGACAAATGTCCTGGGTCCCCTCCCTGCTCTGCTCATGCCACCAAGGACACAGAGCAGCCTCCTCTCTCAGCCACTTGCCTATTTTCAATCCCTTGCCCTGCAGGCGCTGTCCCTGCCCCACAAGGCCTGGGCTGAGTCCTGCCCCTGCACCCTCACACAGGCTGAGATGGACACTGCTGGTTTCTCTGGCAGGCTCTCTGAGCCCAGCCCAGCTCCCTCCAAGCTGTCCCAGCTGCCCTGAGCTCTCAGCAGCACCCAGGGCCTCTCCCCAGCACAGCCCAGCCGGCTCTGGCCCCACAGCTCTGCTCAGGGCCGGCTGCTCTGGGCGCTGCCCCACGGCCTCAGCCCCTCTGCAGGGCACAGCAGCAGCTGCAGCTCAGAGAAGCCTCAGCCCCAGCCATGGGGGAAGGTGCTTGGCCAAGGGAAAAGGAGGCTCCCTGGGTGCCCTGCTCCCCTCTCCCTGAGGTGCCGAGAGCTCTGCAGCCCCTCCTGCCATCCCATCTGCCCAGGACAGCACAAGAGCCCTGGTCTTGGGGCCCTCAGGAGCTGCTCCTGCTCCAGGCCCAGGGCCCATCCCAAAGCTGGGATAGCCAGAAAGCTGTGCCCATTTCTGTTCATTCCTGTTCTAAGGAGGACGGATCCTCAGCCACCTGGAGAATGCTAATGAATTTTTCTACTCCAGAGGCCACCTCTTCCTTGGGCTCATGGAACCAAGAGGCCCCTGTGACACTGCAGGGCCTTGTGGAACCATGCAGAGCATTGTGACAGAGCAGGACCTCGTGTCATGATGGGGCCCTTGGGACACTGCAGGGCCCCATGGAACCAAGGGGACAGTGTTGCTCCTCAGGGACTCATGGAATGAAGGAAACATGTTTGAAACTGTGGTGCCCTTGGGACCAAGAAGCCATGGTGACACTGTGGAACCAAGGAGAGCATTGCTACACTGTGAGACCTCATGGAACCAAGGATCCACTGAGACACTGCAGGGCCTTGGGGAACCAAGGATCCATTGTGACACTGTGGGGCCCAAGGATCCAAGGGACTTTGTGATGCCAAGGGGTTCCATGGAACCAAAGGGACACTGTGACCCTGGGAGGCCTCATGGAATCCTGGAGACCATTGTGACACTCTAGGGCCCCATGGAACTGTGGTGACACCAGGTTGGCTGGGAGTGTTGATGTGCTGCAGGGTAGGAGGGCTCTGCACAGGGAGCTGGACAGGCTGGATCCAGGGCCCAAACCCAACAAGGTGAGGTTTAACAAGTCCAAGTGTCCGGTCCTGCATTTTGTCCACAACAACCCCTGCAGTGCTACAGGCTGGGGACAGAGTGGCTGGACAGCAGCCAGGCAGAAAGGGAGCTGGGGCACTGATGGACAGCAGGCTGGGCATGAGCCAGCAGTGTGTCCAGGTGGCCAAGGAGGCCAATGGCTCCTGGCCTGGATCAGGAACAGTGTGGCCAGCAAGATCAGGGCAATGATTCTTCCCCTGTGCTCAGCACTGGTTGGGCTGCTCATGGGGGTTTTCTGTGCTGAGCTTTGGCCTGGCCGTGTTCTTGAGAGAGCCTGGGCAAGGAGCCTGGAGCCCCCAGGCCCTGCCCTGAGGCGTCAGCGCTGCCCCAGCAGTGCCCATGGCCTGTCCCTGCTGCAGCCCCGGCACTGCCACCCCCAGGGCTGTGCCCGGCCCCGAGAGCACTCAGGCCCTGCAGCAACACCAGGGCCAGGAGGGCAGCGGGGCAGTGGCACGGGAGCAGCACTGGCAACACCAAGTGCTGCTGCTCCTGGGCACAGCTGCTGTGCCAGCACTGATCTGCCCCCAGCTCTGCACACAGACACTGCTGCTGCAGCTGCAGAGAAGGGAACAAAAGGGAAAAAAGTTTTCTCTGGAGAAAACTTTGCTGGGAGATCCTTTAGTTCCTTTACAGGAACTTTACACCAAGAGCATAGCTCCTCATTGACACAGTCTGTAGCCCTAGGGAAGGTAGAGAGAATCAAAATGAGAAATGGCACAAATAATGATATTTTGTTGTGGACAATATAAAGGAAGTAAAAACAAGGAAAACAAGGAAAAGAACTTCCAAAGTGAAATTTTCCAAGATGACTTTTATTAAAAGTGATTTGCAGAAATTGGCCAGCAGTTTAATGTTTCTGAAACCATCCAGTCATCAGTGTCCACACTGCAGCCTTGAGCTCCTGGTTCCTCAGGCTGTAGATGAGGGGGTTCAGGGCTGGAGGCACCACTGAGTACAGAACTGACACAGCCAGATCCAGGGATGGGGAGGAGATGGAGGGGGGCTTCAGGTAGGCAAATATGGCAGTGCTGAGGAACAGGGAGAGCACAGCCAGGTGAGGGAGGCAGGTGGAAAAGGCTTTGTGTCGTCCCTGCTCAGAGGGGATCCTCAGCACAGCCCTGAAGATCTGCACATAGGAGAAAACAATGAACACAAAACAGACAAATACCAAACAGACACTGACTGCAATGAGCCCAAGTTCCCTGAGGTTTGAATGTGAACAGGACAGTTTGAGGATCTGTGGGATTTCACAGAAAAACTGCCCCAGGGCATTGCCATGGCACAGGGGCAGGGAAAATGTATTGGCCGTGTGCAGCAGTGAATAGAGAAAGGCACTGGCCCAGGCAGCTGCTGCCATGTGGGCACAAGCTCTGCTGCCCAGGAGGGTCCCGTAGTTCAGGGGTTTGCAGATGGACACGTAGCGGTCGTAGCACATGATGGTCAGCAGGGAAAGCTCTGCTGAGATGAAGAACAGAAAGAAAAATACTTGTGCAACACATCCTGTGTAGGAGATGTGCCTGGTGTCCCAGAGGGAATTGTGCATGGCTTTGGGCACAGTGGTGCAGATGGAGCCCAGGTCAGTGAGGGCCAGGTTGAGCAGGAAGAAGAACATGGGGCTGTGCAGGTGGTGGCTGCAGGCTACGGCGCTGATGATGAGGCCGTTGCCCAGGAGGGCAGCCAGGGAGATGCCCAGGAAGAGGCAGAAGTGCAGGAGCTGCAGCTGCCGCGTGTCTGCCAATGCCAGCAGGAGGAAGTGGCTGATGGAGCTGCTGTTGGACATTTGCTGTGGCTGCACATGGGGACCTGTTCATGGACAAAGGACAGTGGCAATTCAGGAGAGGCTGCTTTGAGCCAAACATGGGCCATTCCTTGTAGATTGTCCTGCTGGGACTCACCCACCCTTGTTCCAGCGCTGGGAAAACTTCACCCAGGTCCCTGCCTGAGCTCCAGCTGTGATGTCTGAGTGTGCCAGGAGCAGCCAGGCCCGTACCTGGGGGCTCTCCAGGAGCCATCCTTGCCCTGCTGCTTGGGTTTATGGCCATGTAACAGAGGGGAAAAGCTGGATATTCAGGATTTGTGAGGGGAATCACTCCTAATGCAGAAGGGCTTGTTGCCATCTTTATTCCCACTTCTAAAAGATATTGAGAGCAGGAAGAAATTTTAAATATTCTTTTCGTGCCCACAAATCATTCCTGGTTCTGTGAGGTCAGAAATCCCCAGCATTTCTGCTGCACTCAGAATTTCCCACTGAGAGATGTGAGAGGCAAAGGATTCCCTGTGGCTTAGGGAAGGTGAGGGGCTGGATGGGCTTGTTCCCAACTGCCCTGGGTTTGCACCTTTGGCTGGAATCAGAGCACAATCACACTCCTGTGTCACCCTGGCATAAACCAGACCCTGCCCAGAGCAGAGGGATCCCTGAATGTCTCACCCTCTCTAAAGGTCTCTGGGCAAGGGCTCAGCACCTCCTCTGCCAAGGACACTCATGGCTCCCTTGGCAGAGCCAACAGCATTTCCTCAGCGGTGGCATCTCTGCCCTTCCCCGTGGGACATTCAGGGAACTCTGAGAGGCTCTGGCACAGATTTGCAGCCAGGAGGGCAGCTCAGAGCTTGGAAGGACACAGCAAGGAGATCCCCAGGTGTGCCCATGATGGGATCTCAGGGAGGGGGCTCAGCTCATTCCCCTTTGCCATGGACTGCTTTGCCCACAGCCCCACAGGTGACAGGGAAGCTGGGACACCCCATTCCCATGGACACACCTGCCTGGCAGCAATCCCAAGGGCAGGGCCTGACTCAGCTGCTGCAGATGCCAGAGCCTCCCTGAGAGCCCCAGGTAACAATGACAATATCAGAGCAGTGCATTTAGGCTGTTCAGGAGGCTTCCAGCAGAGAGACTGAGCACCCAAACTTACAATTCTGGCATCTCTGTAAATGTTCAAACATTACTTTGCTGTTCCTGGTGTGTTCCTTTCAACTCAAAATGTTCTGTGATTCTGGGATTACAATTCCTCTTCTGCTTCTCTCATCCCCTTTGTTGTCTATAATCAAAAGAGAAAAAAACCCCAAACCTTTGCAACAGTGTTAGAACAGTAAAGTAAAAACCAGACCTTTATTGGAAACTTCCAGGTGTCCCAGTGGGGTTGAGGCACACCCGGCCCCTTATTTCAACAATTTATTAAGATTGATTAATTAGGATATTTAACAGAAACATTCAATAGGAGATTCAGCTGCCCCAGTTACACACCCCAGGGTCAACCCATTGGAGTAGGTCGAAGGGTTTCTATGCCCCACTTTTTGTTATGACTGCTCACATTCTGGTTAAAAAACAAAATGCTCTTCTTGTAGCTCCTCTCCCTGATAATAAGACAATACAGTATTTCAGAAATCTATTTAGAAGATCAGATTATTGTTCTAAAATGTAAGAGTAAGGTTAGGAAACATATTAGAGTTAATTAAGGATAATAGTTGTCCTTAATTATAATATAAATGTAATATAATATAATATAATATAATAGTATAGTATAGTATAGTATAGTATACTATACTATACTATACTATACTATACTATACTATACTATAGAATAATAGTTTAATAGAGTTAATTAAGAATTAAAATTTTATAATTACATAATAATAGTTTACAGATCTAAAAATATATTAAAAATGCATAAAAAGCAAAAAACCTTTTGTCATCATCACAACTTTCCCACCCTGCTTAAAGAAAGAAATTGAAAACAGTCTCAGGAAAGCTCCTGATCTTTACAGCAATCCCAGGCTCACCTTCTTTTGGGAACTGTCCTCTGGAGCTGTGCCCAGGCAGGTCTGGAGCTGGGAGCAGCCCTGCCCCACATAGCCCCTCTCAGCAGCAGCCCCTGCCCTGCTCAGGGCGGCTCCTTCCCCCCACAGCTTCTCCCCAGCGCTGGGAGCAGCTCCCCGGGCCGGCTGAGAGCTGTCCCTGGCAGGCAGCAGAGTCCCTGCCCCAGCACAGCGCCCTGGGCTGCAGGACCCTGCTCTGCAGGACAGCCCTGGGCACCCCTGGCTGCTCTGCACAAGGGACAGGCAGAGAATGTACTCACAGAGTCTGTAGGCACTGGCATGTTCCAGCTTTAGGAGATGCCTCCAGGAGCTGCAGCTGCATTGTCCTGCAGCCAGAGGCTTCCTGTGCCAAGGGCTGGCAGGGATTCTGCCCCAGGCACTTCTCAGCACCTTCCCAGCCCTGACTGATTGAAGCTCTCTGTGCCTCTGGGCTGTGCCCAGGGTGGCTGCAGGCAGTGCCCCAGCCCTGCTGGGCTGGCAGAAGAGCTGCTCAGCAAGAGAAATGTGCTTTTGAAGCTCTTCTTGGTTTCCAGGAGCTGCCTCTGTGCCAGGAGCCCGGCCCAGCTCAGCAGCACAGACACAGCAGCAGGACTTTAATGAGCCTCTTGGGGCTTTGTGCTGAGGCCCTGAACATCAGTCCCTGACAGGGAGGGGAAGAAAGCTCTCAAGAACTCCAAGTCAGAATCCAACTCCAAAGTTTCTTTCACTTTTAATGGGTCCCACTGAGGGACATGACTGAGAAAGTGTCCCCAGGCCCCAGGCAGAGCAGAGAACTGGAGGCACTGATGACAGCTGGGGACAAAGAGAAGCCAAGGCTTGGTGCCCTGGGCCACAGCAGCCAAAGCTGTGCCAGCAAGGGCTGTGAGGAGACACCTTGTCCTGAGGCCCTGGGGCCTCCTGGCACAGCCCCAGCAAGGCTGGCCACTGTCACCCCCTTGGCCTGCCCTCAGCATCCCCCCTAGCCCACATGCCAGTGGCCTCAGGGATCTGCTGGAAGGAGTCCCTGGGGAGCCTTGCTCAGGAATGGCCCTGGGGGCTCCTTCATGCTCCCAGGGACTGCAGCTTTTTCAAAGGACTTTGGCTTTTGCTTTGGAGTCTCTGAGAGCTTTGTGCAATCCTGGCCTCCAATTATCTGCTGTAATTAGTCCCTTGAGAGGCTTTGTCAGTAACAACACTCAGTGGGGCTCATTAATGCTTCAAGGAACTTCAGGTTCTTAAGGTACTTTCCTTTTTCCTTCCCACCTTGAGTCTCTGAGAAGTTTGTGCAATCCTGGCCCCAATTATCTGCTTTAACGAGTCCCTTGGGAGCTCTGCATTGACACTCAGTGGGGCTCATCAATACTTTGAGATACTCAGGGCTTTTTCAGCTACTTTGGATTTTCCTTCCCACACTGAGTCTCTGGGAGGTTTTTGTGCAATCCTGGCCTCCAGTTCTCTCCTCCAAGGAGTCCATGAGGAGCCTGTGTTTGGGATGGACCTCAGTGGGACCCATTAATGCCTGGAGACACTTTGGGTGTTTCCTCTGACTTGGACTCCTGGAAAGGTTTGTGCAATCTCCTCTCAGGCCCTGAGGTTCAAGGGCTCAGCTCCAAATGCACCATGGGGCTCATTAGGATCAAGCAAATCCTAACAAATCATGGCTGTGCCTTGATTTCCCTCTGGTCTTGTTCCGTTCTTAGGAAAGTTTCCTACAATGGTTATGGAGAAATAGTTCTAAGAGCTTCTAAGAAATATGTATTCCTATTTTAAAGGGTGTCTTTTATTCCTGTTCTCTTTAGAGCAGAGGTGACTGCAGCATTCAGTGATGGATATTGATCCAGGGTCTCTCCTAAGGAGGTCTGGCCAGGTCAGAGAAGCTGTGCCTTGAGGTCTGACCCAGTGGGGACAACCTTGCTCCACATTCCCCAGCCCCATCCTCTCTCTCCTCACTCCCCTGGGACCTGCTTTGCTCACAGAACTGGCTGCACTCAGGCAAAGAGGGGTTTTCCTTCTTTGATTTTAGCAATCCAAAACTGCTGAGTTTCCCCATGGAAAACAGACACCCTCCTCAGGTGTGTGCCAAGCCCAAGGTGCCACCAAGGAGGTTCCCCTTCCCCAAGGCAGAGCCACACAAGGAATGTTTCAGACACACAGGGAGTTCTACAATAAACACAACCCCAGAGTTGTCTGAAGGCAGAATTAGAGCAGCTGCTGAAGGACAGACAAGCTTTGAACTCCTTGCAGCTGAAAGCACCAAGTGGGTTGTTGGGAGGTGTGTGAGTGAGGCAAGAGTGAGGGAAGGGAAATGCAGAGAGCCCTGGAAGTGTTTCTGTGCAGACAGGCTGCTGCAAGGGCAGCGTTGGACTTCTCTGGGGGGAACTGTGAGGGGGGGTCGGTGCGAAGAGACCTCCCCAGTGACCTCACAGTACACCCTGTGATGTCGCACAGCCACTTGTGATGTCACAGCCCACTTGCTGATGTCACACAACCTGCCCCTGGTTGTCACACCACCATTCTGTGATGTCACATCCTGCTCTGTGATGTCACACCATCTCTTACATGTCACAAAACCACCTAGTGATATCACATGTCCTCCCGTAATGTCACACAGCCATGTTTGATTTCACAGTTCACTCGATGATCTCACAGTTGGCACTTTCATGTCATACAACCTGTCCTGAGATGTCACATTGCTTTTCTATGATGTCACTGCCCACTCTAGGATTTCATATCACAACCATGTGGCTTCACAGCCTGGTCTGTGATGTCATGCAATCAATCAGTGATGGCACAGCCTGCTCTGTGGTGTCATATATCTAATGTCTAATGTCACAGTCCTCTCTGTGATGTCACAGCTGTTGCTGCTAAAGATCAATAGATCACACGGACACAGGTTGAGGTGTGGTGCAAGAAAGAGCAGAGTTTATTTTTCCTCCCAGGATTTATAGGCTTCTGACCATGGCCAGGGATTGGATGGTCAGGATAACACTTTCCCCCTGCACTGGCCATGAGAGATGCTCATCACAAGACGTGTAACAGAAAGAATGTACACATATCTATGTTTACAGTTACTGTCCTGGGAAAGTCTTTAGAAAACTATGTTAGCAAGCTCAGAATCTGAGTTTTCAGGGTGACACACAGCCTTCTCTGTGATGTCACACAGTCCCCTCTAGACGCTGTAGCTGCTCAGTGACCTCACACAACAAACTCTGGGATGTCACAGCCCCATCTGTGACCTCACACAACCCACTCAGAGCTGTCACACAGCCCCTTTCTGACATCACAGCTGCTCCGGGGCTCCAGGACACAGCCACAGAGGTGCTGCTGGGACACAGCCCCCTCTGGCACATCCCACAGCCCCTGCCAGTGCTGAGCCCCTGGCAGCTCTGTCTGGGCCTGCTCTCTGTGTCCCTGAGCTGCCCTGGCAGGGCCCCAGCCCTGCTGGGCTGTGCTCAGGAGCTGCTCCTGGCCAGAGCTGTCTCTCTGCAGCGCTGCCCTTGCCAGGAGCTGCCTCTGGGCCAGGAGCCCGGCCCAGCTCAGCAGCACAGACACAGCACCAGCACTTTCATCACCCTCTCGGGCCTTTGGGGCTCTTGGCATCACACTCAGTCCCTCACAGTGTGCTCCAGAAACTCCTCAAGAGCTCCAAGTCAGATGGAAACACTGAAGTTTCTTGTAGTTGAAATGAGAGACACGAGTGAGAAAGCGTCCCCAGGTTCCAGGCAGAGCAGAAGACTGGAGGCCCTGATGGCAGCTGGGGACAAGCAAGGGAAAGGTGTCTGTGGTGCTGAGCAAAGCTGGATGTGTTTCAGGAATGGCAAGGGCCAAGGGCTGAGCCCCAGCCCCTGGCAAGGCAGATGCTGTCCCTCCCTCATTGCTCAGGGCTCTTCCCGGGCCACTGGCATGTGGGGATGTGCAATGCCAAGGGCAGCACCATGGGGCGGCCCCTGCCAGGCTGCTGAGCAGGGACAAGGAGGCAATGAGGCCCCAGGGCTGCCAGGGTCACTTGTCCCCTGCTGGCCTCAGGCCCAGGGCCAGCAGCCATGGCCAAAGGGCTGCACAAGTTGCCTCTGGCAGGGCCTTGCAGCTGCTGCCCATCCCTGTGCCCTCTCCAGCCCAGGCTGCCCTGTGGGGTCCATGCCCTGTGCCTCTGTCCCTGCAGGCTGTCGTCATTCCCTGGCTGCCCCACATCGCTGGCCCTTTCCTTTGCTGACAACTCTGTGTATGTCAGAAGGATTCACCATCTCTGAAACCACTATTTAAATACTCTCATGGCTCTCCTCCACTGTCCTCAGTCTCCACCCCATGGAGCACAGAACTCCTTTGTCCCTATAGAATGGTCATGTGCCTGAGGCCTCCAGTCCCCTCTTTGGCAGATCTCTGAGATTTCTGCAAGGTGTTTCCGAATTAAAACCATCTTCTCATAGTGTAAGAACATCACCAGAGGACAGGGCCAACCCGACCTCTCTGTCTCAGCAGCTTCTTTCTGGGAGCAATCCTTGGATATATGAAATTTGGGCAGCCAAATTAAAAATGGTCCTTGGACAAGAAGGCTGGTGCTTTTCCCAGGAAGGAAGGAACAGAGCCCCACTGTTTCAGGGGAAGATGTGTCGGGACCACCAGAGGCCAAGGCCAGCCAGAGTTTGCAGTTTTTTTCTGGGAGATAGCCTCGGATACAGGAAATGTTTTAGGGAGAGTACCAGTTTTGGCAATGGACATCAGAAAAGATGGATGATATTCCCTTGTTAATCCTGTGGGACAAATTGCATTATGTTTCAATTCCACCTGTCCAATCTTTACCTATAACACTTTGACAAAGTCTGGGGGCTGGGATTGGATCCTGCCACTCCCAATCTCCTCTCTTAGAAGGAATTTAAAAGCCTAGGCATTCCTGGAAGGGGGGTGAGGATCCCTGGTGGCTGTTGAGTGTCATTTCTCCACCTCATGACACAGCAGGAGTTTCTCCAATAAAGAAATAAAGCTTTTGCCTGAAGCTCCCACTCTGCCCATGACAGGAAGCCCAGGGAGTGTCTGTGACATCCCGGCTCTTTGGCAGCCTGGGGACTCCTGGGATGTCGCCGTGGAGCCCCCGGGAATGCCTGTGACAGAGCGGTGCCTTTGCAGCCCAGGGACCCCTGGGATGTCACCACGGAATTGCTGTGACTGCGTCTGACAACACAGCTCTTCAGCATCCCCAGAAACCCCTGGGAGGTCTCTGTGGAGCCCCTGTCTCTGCCTGACTCAGACCTGGAGCCAGAGCCCATTGCCATGGCAACCATTTGCAGTCCCATCCCCAGGCTCATGGGATCACAGAGCCACAGAATTGGCTGAGTTGGGAGGGAGCCACGGGGATCCTCCAGTCCAACTGCTGGCCCTGCACAGGACACCCCAACAATCCCAGCCTGGGCCTGGCAGCGCTGGCCAAACGCTGCTGGAGCTCAGCCAGCCCTGGAGCTGGGAGCCTTCCCTGGGGAGCCTGTTCAGTGCCCCAGCAGCCTCGCGGGAAAAATCTTTTCCTCACATCCAGCCTAAACCTGCCCGCCTCAGCTCCAGCCGCTCCCTCCAATCCTGTCCCTGGGCACCAGAGGGAAGAGGTTCCCGCAGCCCCCAGCCAGGGACCCGCTCCCAAGGCTGCTGCCATGGCAACCAGGCCTGGCACCAGCTGGGATGCTCGGTTTCCACGGGCTGGGCTTCAGGAATGGCATTCCCCAATTTCCTGCTCCTGCTGAAACCGCGCTGCTGCTCGCTTCCCTCCCGCCTGCCATGGAAAGCACAAAAGGCAAAGATCCCAGGCTGGGATAAGAACAATTTATTGAGAACAGCAACAGGATAAGGAACAAACAGACACAGAAACAATTTTGGTAACAGAAAGGATAAGACAAACCATTCACAGGGAAAACTAAAATACCACCAACTGACTCTTCCTGGCCACGTATTTCCTCCTGCCAAGAAAGGACACCCTTCTCTGGTGAGAGAGAGGGAGTCCTTTTCCTGCCTCTGGCAATGACCTGAGATGGGATTGAATATAATGGACCATGATCACAGTCTCACATTCTTTGATCCCACATCATGACATTGCCACGGGCAGGAAAAGGTACAGGTGTCTTCCCAGCATGGATCCCAGGGAACATGGATCACCAGGTCTCTTCCCAAAGTTGGTCCTCCAAGGGGGGATGAAGCTGGAGCAGTGAACAAAGCTCTTCCTGAACTTGGGGCACTCGCAGAGCTTCCCTTACTGGTGCCTCCGTTGGTGTCTGGTCAAGTGAGAGCTCTGGGTGAAGCTCTTCCCACACTGGGGACACTCATAGGGCCTCTCCCCAGTGTGGATACGCCGGTGGATGATGAGGGTGGAGTTTCGATTGAAGCCCTCCCCACAGTCAGGGCAGCGGAAGGGCCTCTCATCCGTGTGAATCCGCTGGTGCAGGACGAGATTGGAGCTCCTCTGAAACCTCTTCCCACACTCAGGACACTCGTAGGGCCTCTCCCCAGTGTGGATCATCTGGTGGATGGTCAGCTGAGACCTCCATCTGAAGGTCATCCTACACTCCCCACACTCATAGGGCTGTTCCCCAGTGTGGATCCTCTGGTGGATGGTCAGGTGGGACTTCTGGCTGAAGCTCTTGCCACATTCTCCACACTCATAGGGCCTCTCCCCAGTGTGGATGCGCTGGTGCCTGATGAGGTTGGAGTTTTGCTTGAAGCCCTCCTCACAGTCAGGGCAGCGGAAAGGCCTCTCATCCGTGTGAATCTGCTGGTGCACGAGGAGAGTGAAGCTGGTCTGAAACCTCTTCCCACACTCAGGACACTCGTAGGGCCTCTCCCCAGTGTGGATGCGCTGGTGGATGATGAGTTGGGATCTCCAGCTGAAGCCCTTCCCACAGTCCCCACACTTGTAGAGCCATTCCCCAGTGTGGATCCTCTGGTGGCTGACGAGGGTTTTCCTCTGGCTGAAGCTCTTCCCACACTCCAAGCACTTGTAGGGCTTCTCCCCATCCTGAAGCTGCTCATGGACCACCAGCTCAGAGCCCTGGCTGGATCTCCGGCCGCCTTCCCGGCACAGGGTGGGTCTTTCCTCCTCAGAGCACCCTGGGATGGGTTTGGAGCCCCTCCTCCTGCGGGATCTCTGGGGATTTTCCTCCCTGTTGGATTCGTGAGCCATGGAGCCGCTCAAAACGGCCTCTTCCATGAGGTTCTGCCATGGGGATTTGTCCTCCCTGGTCTCCATCCTCAGCTCCTTGTCTGGGGGAGGAAGGACAAGGAGAGGATGGGATTTGCCTCCGTGCCAGAGGGAAGGGGAAGGAGATCCCCCCAGTGCGTCCCCGGCAGGACGGCGTCGGCAGCGGGGTTGTCCTGCAGCCGGGGGCCAGGCTGGGCTGGGAGATGGAGCAGGAGAGAGGGGGAAAGGGGCACTGACTTCCTCCTCACCTGCCTGGGTGTCCTGGGGCATCTTCCTCTTCCTCACAGCCTCCTTCTCCATCTGGCCAAGGTTTGGGAATAGGAAATCCTGGTTTGGGGAAAAATACAATTCATGAGCACATTGGAATAGGGGGTTCCTCCTGCTCAAGGAGACCCTCTCTAGAAGTCACAGGGCACCTTGTGCCCATATAAACCTCCCAAACACCAAGATTCAGCCCTGAAAATGCCTCCCAGGTGTTCCCCATTTCTGGTCTCTCCCCTTTGCTGTTCATGGGTTCCCCCCTGTTCCAGCTGCTGGGGGTCACGCTTGTACTGTGGGTCCCCTATCTACTCAGTCCCTGCCCTCCCCTTGCTTCTTAGAGTGCCAGGAATCCAAAAAATTCCTCTCATTTCTATCTCAACATTTAGGGATGTTGGAGGTTTTTGGGGTGCCAGGGTCCCTTCTCCCCTTATTCTCTTCTTGGGGGTGCAGGTGGTCCATGGAGACCCCCCTGACCCCTCTCCAGGCTGTTGAGGGTCTTGTGAATTGTGGCGCTCTCCTTCTCTGGGGGTCCTGGGGGACACAGGGCTCTGCTCCTCCAGGCTCCTCTGCCAGCAGCTGCCACCAGGACCCCCCAAGGGGCATTTTCTGCTCAGCTTTGGAGTTCTTCATTCGCTGAACATTCTCCCCAAAAACCCAACCCAGGGACCCCCCAGGATATCTGGGCCAAACTCCCCCTCCCTGGTCATTGCTGGGATAGGGGGGGGTGATGATCCCACGGGTGGGGGACTGTGAATTTGGGGAATGCTGGACTGGGATATACTGGGTGTGACTGAGATAATACTGGGATAACAAGCACCTGACTGGGGTTACTGGGAGTGTCTGGGAATGGCTATGGACATGCTGAGAACAACTGGGATATACTGGGAACACACTGGGAACAACGGGAACCATGCTGGGGACAACTGAAAGCAACTGGGCATGACTGGGACCATGCTGGGAGGGGATGGGACTATACTTGGGGCTACTGGGTGCAACTGGGATCACACTGGGAGAAACAGGGAGCAACTGGAACCACGCTGAGGGCAACTGGGATCTAACTGGGATCACAGTGGAAGCAGCTGGGCCATGCTGGGCAAGACTGGGACCATACTGGCAGCAACTGGGACTGCACTCAGAGTGACTGGGAGTGGCTGGGAGCAACTGGGAACAGCTCGAACAACACTGGGGGCAACTGGGAGTGAGTGGGACCATGCTGAGATGGACTGGGACTATTCCAGGGACAACTGGGATCATACCAGGAGGAACTGGGAAGAATTACAACTATTCTGGGATCATACTCAACTGGGATCATACTGGGATCACAGTGGGAGCAGCTGGGTCCATGCTGGCTGAGACTGGGATCCCACTGAGGGTGACTGGAATCATACTGGGATTGACTGGGAGTGGCTGTGAGCAACTGGAATCATGCTGAGAGCAACTGGGAGTGACTGGGATCAGACTGGGAGTTACTGGGATGATACTGGGAGTGTGAAGGAAACTGGAAAATTGGGGAAAAAATGGGAAAAAAAGCAGGATAAATAAAAGGAAAATAGAAGGGAAAAATCAGGGGAAAAAAATAGAAAAAACCAGGATGAAATAAAAAAAAAAAAAGGGAAAATCAGGAAAAATTTGGGAAAAAAAGAGAAAAGTCAAGGAATAAATGGGAAAAAATGGGGAAAAAATCAGGAAAAGAAAGTGGAAAAAATCTTGAAAAAAATCAGGAAAAATGGGGAAAAAAAACAGGACAAAATAGGAAAAGAAGGAAAAATCAGGAAGAATTGGAAAAAAACCTGAGAAAATCAGGAGAAAAACTGGGAAAGAACTTGGAAAAACCAGGAAAATAAAGAGGCATAAAATCTAAAAATAGTAGAAAAATAATGGGAAAAAAATTCGGAAAAAATCAGGGAAAACTCAGGGAAATTTGAGAAGAAATTGGAAAAAAGCTAGAAAAAAAATGGGAAAGGAAGATAGAAAAATCAGGAAAAAATAGGAAAGGCATGGAAAAAAAAAAAAAGTGAAAAAATGGGAAAAATCAGGGAAATATCAGGAAAAGAAAGCCAAAAAGACCCTGGGAAAAATCGGGCGAAATCAAGAAAAAATTCGGAAAAAAAATTGAAAAATCAAGGAAAAAACAAAAATGTTTGAGAAAGCTTGCAAAAAAATCAGAAAAAAAATGTGAAAAAAAAGAAAGATCAGGGGAAAATCAGGGAAAAAAAACAGGAAAAGGGTTAAAAAAGCTGTAAAAAATCAGAAAAAAATAATGAAAAATTTCAGGAAGAAAATGGGGAAAGCCAGAAAAAATTGGGAAAGGAAAAGGGATAAATCGGGAAAAAAATTGGAAAAGAACTGGGAAAAAATGGGTAAAATCAAGAAAAGAGAGAAAAAAGAAACCTGGGAAAAAACCAGGAAAAATCAGTAAAAAAATTAGGAAATACAGGGAAAAATCAGGGAAAAATGGGGGGAAATCAGGAAAAGAAACAGTGGAAAAAATTGGGAAAAATCAGAGAAAAAAAAAATCAAGGGAAAAATGAGGAAAAAAACCTGGGGGACAAAACCTGGGAAAATGTTTAAAAAATTGGGAAAAAGCCAGGAAATATTTAGGAAATGAACAAGCATAATTTAGGAAAAATATGGAAAAAATGGGGAAATATTGGGACAGATCAGAGGGAAAAATCAGGGAAAAAAAATGTGAAAAATGAGAGAAAAATCAGGAAAAGAAAAAGGGAATAAAACCTGAAAAAAATCAGAAAAAAATTGAAAAAATTGGGAGAAAATCAGGGAAAAAATTAGGAAAAATCAGGGAAAAAATGGGAAAAAACAGAAAAATCAGGGAAAAATTTGAGAAAAAGTTGGGGAAAAGATAAAAAAATTTGGGAAAAGAAGAGAGAAATATCAGGGGAAAATCAGGAAAATTTGATAAAAAACTGGAAAAAAATGGGAAAATTTGGGAGAAAAAGGAGGGAAAAAATCAGAAAAAAAGCAAGGGAAAATTAGGAAAAAACTAGGAAAAAATAGAAAAAAATGGGGGAAAAAAAGAGTGAAAAAATTGGAAAAAATATTGGGAAAAAACCTGGAAAAATCTGGGACAAAACGAGGAAAAGAAAGAGGAAAATAATCTGGAAGAATCAGGATAAAATGGGGATAAAAAATGGGAAAAAAATGGGAAAAATCAGGAAAAAACCAGGATTAAATCCCCCTATCCCATTTTTCCATGGAATTTTAGGAATTGCCTACCTGGGAGATCGTAGAAGAATTTCCAGACCTGAGAATCCAGGGACTGGGGAAAGGTGGAATTGCAGATGAGCTGCTCAAGGTTTTTTGGGAGACTGATGGCTTGGTCCTCTTCCAGCTTCCAGAACATTGGGATGAATCCCACACCTCCTTCTGGCTGGAAATCATGGAAAAATCATGGGAAAGCTATGATTTAAATTCATGAAATTTTGCCACCAAAGCACCCTTTTTTCCCACCAAAATTTCTATTTTTTTTACCCCAAATTTCAATTTTTGGGATAATTAAATGGGGAAGATAGGGGGAAATGGGGAAAAATAAAATAAAAATGGAGGAAGAATGGGGAAAAGTTAGGGAAAACTACAAAAATATAGGGGAAAAGTGAGAAAAATGTCAGGAAAAATGGAGGAAAATGGGGAGAAATGGAGCCAAAATGGGGAGAAAAAATGGGATAAAAATAGGGAAAATTTTGGGATAATGGGATGGAAATGGAGGAAAAATTGGGAAAAATGGGAGAAAGGAATGGAAGAAAATTGGGATAAAATTGTGGAAAAGTAAGATAAAACCAGGATAAAAATGGGAAAATGGGGGGAAATGGGGAAACTGGGACAAAAATACAAAAAAAAAGGTAAAGATGAGGCAAAAATGGGGGAAAATTGGAAGAAATCGGGGAAAATAGGAGTAAAAATGGGGAAAAAACTGGGAGAAAATGGAGCAAAAATAGCATAAAGTGGGGAAATAATAGATTAAAAATGGAAAAAATGGGAAAAATAGGAAAACATGGGGGACGATTTGAGTAAAAATGGAGGAAAAATAGGGAAAAAAAATGGGAAAAAATGAGGACAAATGAGATAAAAAAGGGGAAAATTGAGAGGAAAAGAAAAAACATGGGGAAAAATTGGGGAAAATAAGAAATAGGATTAAAATAGGGGAAAATTATATGAAAATGGGATAAAAATTAGAAAAAATAGAGCAAAAATGGGAAAGAAATGGGATAAAAATGGGGGAAAATTGGATAAAAATGTGGAAAAATGGGATAAAATGGAGACAAATTGTACTCTAATAGGGCATGACTGGGAGTGATTTGGCTTATCGTGGGGGGCACAGGAAACTGGAGCCACACCGGGGGAGCAACTGGGCAATGCTGGGAGCAGCCACTGCCGGCACCGGGAGCCCCGAACCCCTTTCCCGGCCATGCCGGACCCGCATCCCCCCGGCCCCTTTGCCGGGGCTCTGCCGCCACCGCCACCGGGACCCCCCAAAAACACCTCCCGGGGACCCCCGGGGTGCCCCCGAGGGGCATCTGCGGCTCGGCTCTGGAGCCCTGCCATCCCCAAACATCCCCCCCAAAAACCCCAAAGCCAGGGAGGCCCGGGGGATTTGGGGCGAGCTCCCCCTCCCCGGGCACCTGCGGGATGGGGGGCGATGGTCCCGAAGGAGCTGCAGATGCAGAGAGCGGGGAGCGCAGGTGGAGCCTCCTCTGCCTGCTCCAGCTCTTCCTCCTCCTGCTCCTCCTCTTCCTCCTCCTCTGTCCCTCCTCTTCCTCCCCCTCTGTCCCTCCTCTGTCCCTGGGCGTGGTTCGGAGCCCTCGGGTGAGCGGGGCCGGGCCGGGACACGATGGGAAAGGGCTGGGTCCCCCCCAAACCGAGCTGGGGGCAGCGGAGCTTTGGGGGAACAATGGGAACGGGGTGGGACAGGGGAACAGGGGGAGGTGGGAGCACTGAGGGTCCCCCAGTTCACCCCAGGAGCCCCAAGCCCCGTCCCAGCCCCCCCAGTTCCCCCCGCAGCCCCGGCTGAGGGGGGCTCAGCCCAGGAGCCGCCGTCGTTCGGGGCTCCCCCGAGAGCAGGAACGGGAGAGTTCCCGGCTCGGGGAGGCCCCAGCACAGGAGGGGATCTTGTCCCTCTTCCAGGGCCTTTCAGGGTCTTCAGGCCCCTCTCAAGAGGAGTTTTTCTCTTTTTCAGGTTTTTTCGGGGGTCCCACCACTACAGGGGTGTTTTTTCCTCCCCATTTTAGGGTGTTTGTGCGGCCGCAGCCCCACAAACCCCTTTGGAGGGGGGATCATGACGGCTTTAAGTGACATTTTTAGGGGTGTCCCCATCCCAAGCCCCTGTAGGGGATGTTTTGTCCCCCAGGGTGGATTTTGGGGGTTCTCTCTACCATGGCCGCTTTAAGGGCCCCCGGTGTTGTCGGGTCCCACTGTAACTCCTCTTAAAAGGGCAACACCGCTCCCGTTGGTTCCGGCAGTGGAGCCCGGGAGGGGTTGGGGGTCCCGGGAGGGGTTTGGGGGTACCTGGGTGATGCCGATGAAGGCGATGGGGTCCCCATGCTGGGTGCAAACCTTTGTGAGGGGTTCCTGGGGATTTTCAGAAGTTCTGGGTGTTTTTGGGGCCATGGTGGTTTCTTGGGAGATCCCAAGAGAGTTTACAAGGGTCCTGATGGGGGAATTTGGGCGATCCCGGGAGTGGAATTTGGGATCTCAAGGTTGTTTTGGGGAACCTGCTGGTGATGGACATGGGGACCCCATGCCAGGTATGAACCTTCTCAATGTCTGTATGGGGTTTTGCGGTTTTGGGGAGTTTTTGGAACATCCAGGGCTGTGTTTGGGATCAGGGGAGGTTGGGGTGTCCCGGGGGCTTTGGGGGTTCTCGGCAGGTTTGGGGGTACCTGGGCAATGCAGGTGGCAGTGCTGGGGACCCCGTGCCAGGTTTGAACCTTCTCACAGCACACGGGCAGCGTCAGCGTGTTCAGGGAGATCCTGGGGGGCCCGGGGGGTCACCCCAAATCCCAGGGACCCCAAATGCTGAGGGACCCCCCGAACTGCCCTCACCGCTGGATCTGCTGCAGGCAGGGGGGCACCAGCACTCGGCCCCCACCCTCCACCATCACAGGGGGGCTGTGGAAGAAATCTGGGGGTGCACGGACAGGTCGGGTGGGACCCCCAAAGTCCTGGGGGAGGGGACACAGGGGGACTTCCAGGGATTCCCATTATGGGGGAAAGAAGAGGGACCAGGAAGAGTTTGGGGGGCCTGGGTGGGTAATGGGAGGGACCCCCAGGAGTCTTGTGGGTGGTCGGGAGGGCAAGGAACAGGGCGACCCCCAGGATGGGTTTGGGGGGGAACCGGATTGGAGCTCCCATGGCAGCGGGATGGGGAGATCTGCCCATGGAATTCCATGGGAATGACATGGCAGTGAGATCCATCTACAGAATTCCCATGGGAATTGGACAGCAGTGGGATCCATCCGTGGAGGTCTCACGGGAATGGGATGTCTGAGATCCATCCATGGAATTTCCATGCGAATTCCCACGGTCACAAATTTTGCCCTCACAAATCCCACATTCCAATTCCCATATTCCCATGGGAATTCTGCCCTCCCCACCTTTACACTGCAGCACCTCCCGCCCATATCTGACATATTTCCGGAGACATTCCCTGCAGCTGTGAGCCAGGGAATTTGTTAATCCCTCAGCCTGGATCTCAGGGATCCCCATGGCGGTGCCACAGTTGCCATCGCAGCCCCACAGATCCCCCAGCCCCGGCTCCCCCTGCTCAGCCCCGCTCTGGCTGTGCCGCTGCTGCAGCATCTGCAGCTCCCCGCTGGCCCCGTGCCGGTGCCGCTCCTTGTGCCGGCTCTGGCTATCCCAATATCCCAGCTCTGGCTATCCCAAGATCCCAGCCCTGGCTATCCCAAGATCCCGGCCCTGGCTATCCCAATATCCCAGCCCTGGCTATCCCAATATCCCAGCCCTGGCTATCCCAATATCCCAGCTCTGGCTATCCCAAGATCCCAGCTCTGGCTATCCCAATATCCCAGCCCTGGCTATCCCAAGATCCCAGCCCTGGCTATCCCAAGATCCCAGCCCTGGCTATCCCAAGATCCCGGCTCGGCTCCGCCCGGCCCCGCTCGCTGCGGCGGCGCTGGAAGGGGATCCCAGCCAGGGACCCCATGGACATGGACTGCGGGAAGCCCGGGCCGGGCTCCGACAGCGCCGCGTGCAGGGAACGCAGGGAGAGGAGAACTGGGGGGACATTTGGAGATTTGGGATTGGGGGGGTCACGGCTGAAGGAAAGGGGGAACGGGGAGAGCCGGGAAGGGCATTTGGGGATGCCAGGAGTGACAAGAGGGGAGGCTAGGGCTGGCTAGATGTGGCATGGCTGGAGTTCAGGGCGTTCCTGTACCCAGGAAAGGGAGCTCCAAGGGTCCCCGCTGTCCCCATTGCCAGGACAGGGCAGGGAAAGCCGGGATGGCTGGGAATAGGGGTCCCGGCTGTCCTGAGTGCTGAGGAAAGGAGGGGCTGGCTGCTGGGAGAGGCAGGAATAGGGGTCTGGGGGGTAAATGGGTCAAGGAGAAGGGGGCTCTGGGGGCTGCGGGAGGCGGGATGGCCGGGAAAGGGGTGCAGGCGTTCCTGGTGCCGGATAAGGGGGTGCAGGGTGGGACCCACGGCCGGGAATGGGGGTTCGGTGGGATGGCGGTGCCCAGGAGTGGGGGTTTAGGGGCCCCTCGGCGCTCCGGAATGGGCGATCAAAGAGTCCCGGTGCCGGGGGTCCCCCTCACCTCTCGCCGCCCCCCGGGAGCGCCCCCGGCCCCAGCGCTGGAGCCATCGCGCTGCTCCGCTGCGGCCCCGCCCACAGCCCCGGCCCCGCCCCCAGAGCCGCCTCCGGCCCCGCCATTGGCTCCGCTCTTTGCTGCCCGCCAGTGGCAGCCCGAGGCTGCAGTGACGTCACCGGTCGCCGGGCAGATCCCGGCGGCGCAGGGCGGCCAAGGCGGAAGCGAAAGTGCCCGAGGGAGCGCGGGGGGAGGGGACGGGGCAATTCCAGGGAATTCCCCTGGATCCCCTCCCGGGATCCCCCGGGACCCTCCTCGGCCGCGCACTGCGGGACCCCCGGGACAAACTGGGCTGAACTCCCGGGCCCTGCGCCCAAACTCTGCCTGGAACCCGCCGGCTTCGGCCCAAAGCGGGGGAAGCCCCGGCATCCGCGGATCCCATTTTTCCTGCGGCTGCGGCTCCCCAGCCCCGGCGGAGCAGGAGCGGCCGCTGGGAGCCCGAGCCCCGATTCCCAATCTCCTTCCCTCTCTCTCCGCTGCTCTCTTCCTCTCCTTTGGGTGATCAGAAATGCCAGAGCGGCTGGAGAGCCCCGTGCCCAGCTCGGCTTTCCCTGGAAAGGGAGGCCTGGGGGTGCGGTGCCCCGGGATGGCCGGGAATGGGGCTCCGGGGGTCCCCGGGCTGACGGAACCGGGGGATCCAGGGGCTGCCAGGGGAGGATCCCCGGGAAAGGGGGTGCAGGGCACTGTTGGTGCAGGAGAAGGGGCTGCAGGGGGTCCCGGAGCTGGGCAAGGAGATGCGGGGGGGTCCCAGGGCCCAGGAATGGGGATCCAAGCGGGTCTGGAAAAGGCTGAGCAGGAAATCCAGGAGTGCAGACCTAATTCACATCAGAGACACAGAAATCCGGATGCAACAGGAAACCAAACACTAAGAACTCCACACCTTGGAAACAATGAACACTAAACCAATGAATTTCTATGGGTTCAGACTGAATAAAGTTTAGGAAACATCTAGTAAAACTCACATGCCATGGAATGATTTTCTCTGCACATGCAGACTGTGTGTGATTGAAATGATTCTGTTCAGAATCAAGTCATGCCTTATTTCTCTGGAGACATTGTTGGAGAGTTTTTGCTTTTCAGTTTCAGTGAAAGGATTACACCATTAGAAGAATTTTTTGCAATAATTCTACTTTTCTGTTGTCAGTTCTGCTTGGGCCAGGGGTGTGAGAATCAGTTTTTAGTCAGAGAAGAAAAAGAAAATACTTGATTTCTTTCTAATTTTTGTTTTTATGTTTGTGCGTGGCTCTTAGGGATGGCAAAATTATGGTATGGGTTTTTCCATGTTCACCTTTAAGCTGCATTTTGAAAAGTAGAAGAGTTTGAAAGGTGGCCCTTTAAAATGTAAACAGTTAATAGAAAATTGTTTAAAAAAAACAACAAAGAAACAGCAGATGGGGGAGGGAGCCCTCCATGTGAGTCATCCCATGGCTGCCCTGGAAGAGAAGCTTCATTCCAGGCAGCCAGCTGAGGAGCTTTAGAAATGCAAATTAACACCCCTGGGGCAAAGCCTGGACAATGTACCAGGGTCTTCCTGCCTGGGGGAGGAATTGGCCTGAATTCCTCTGCCCCTCACCCCAAGCTCTGCCTGGGGGCACAGATGGAATTTGCACAGCTAAAGGCAGAGCCCATGGTGAGGATATCTGACTGACACAGAAATTGGTTAAGCTGCAAAGGAAAACTGCAAATGGACAATGTTGTGAAAATTTCACTATAAAAAATGGGGGGGGAATCATCCCACTCCCCACCCCAACTTGTGCCCTCACTTTCTATGTTATATAGGGTGAATTAGAGCACTGGGGTTTTTTTGCTACCCCAAGGGAATTCAGTTGGGAATCCAAGTATGTGCTGATTTAATTAGAGAAAAGCAAAAAACTGATGCAGCCCTGGCTGGAGAGAGCACCCAAAAATGGGGAAAAGATGAATGGCCACCAGAACAAATCCTGCAACACCATGGACCAGGCCATGGGAACCCTAATGAATTCATATCAGGAGCCAGAGAACTAATTTATCATTTCCATGGCATAATTAGATTACAGGATGTCTTCAAAATAATACCCAACCAGACAGCTCCAGTTCCTGACTTTCTTCCCAACCAATCCACCCAGATGAGGAACACATTTCACCATGGGATGGGGTCAGATTATCTTTTAGCAGGAAAAGGAGGCAGAGTTTGTGGAAAGTTAAATGACTCAAACTGCTGTTGGCAAATAGATCACAAAGGAAAAGTGGAGAAACAGATAACAAAGGGTATAAGAAAAATGTCATGTACTAGTCCAGACATGGAAAGGATGGGCATGGGCAACTTTTTTGTGGTTCCCTGGCAGACCATGGGTTAAACGAATGCAGTTTCTCCTCTCATTTCTACAGCAACTCTCATCTTTTCACCATGCACACACCTTGTTGAGTGCAGCTCATTCAGCAGCTGAGCAAGGGGATGCAGGGGGCAGCCAGGCCTCCTGAGCCACAAACGGCTACAAAAGGACAGCGAATGAGGGCACTGAGAGCAATCCCAAAATCAAAGAACACCCAGGAAGAAAAAACAGGGTCAGTGAGTGAATCTGCTTGCAGATAGGGCCAGGGACTTGCACATAAGGAAGCAGTGGGAAAAAGCCTCAGTTTCAGAAAATGTTACCAATTGACAAGGACCGCTGCTCTGACAAAGTCCCGCTAAATTCCTGAACTTCCAGAAGAACAAAGACTTAACAGAGCCATCAATATCGGATGTTCTACAAAAGTGGTGGGTACATATTAACCGGGACATGCAGGAGGCAGATGGGGAAGTCTGAACCTTCCCAGCACCTCCGCCAGTGGGGAAAGGGACAGGGACACGCGGCCGGGAAAATCAGGACAAAAACGAGGCCGCGTCCTCCAGCAGCTGGAGAGAGCGCACGGCAAATGCCCCACGGCCTCTCCCTTTGGGCAGCAATAAAGTCACTCTCACACCGCTCCTCGGGCTCCTTTGGCCACACAAACCTCTGGCGCCGGGAATTTTCCCGCCCAGCCCCGGGCACAGCGCAGCCACCTCCGGGCTACCGACACGAAGCGGGACGAGCCAGCGCTGCTCCGGCACCGGCTCCTGCCGAGGCCCCAGCGGGAAGGAGACCGCGGGCAGCCGCTCCCTCAGCGCCCTCACGCCAGGGCCAACACGGGCCGCCCACGGCACAAGCCACCCGCCACAGCCCCCCGCCGCCCCCTCCCGGGCCCGCAGCGAGCCCCGAGCCCCCGCAGAACCGAGCGCGGCTCCCACCTGCGATGGCTGGGGCCGCCTCCGAGCTCCGCCGCCGCCTCACCGGGCTCCGGCCGCTGCCGCCGCTGCCGGGCCCGCACAGACGCTCCGGCAATGGCGGCTCTCCTGCCCCACGGCCGCCCTGGGGGCGCCAGCGGGGCCGGGCTTGTCCCCGCTCTGTCCAATCAGCGCGCGCCAGAGCCACGAGTGACGGCAGCAGCAGCCAATCGCAGACAGTGGCGGGCTCTGCACACGGCACAGCCCCGCCCCGCGCTCTCAGGGCCCCCCGGGCTGTGTGAGGGGAAGGGCGGAGATGAGGAACAGGCCTGGAACGGGCCCGGCCCGAGCCGCCATTGAGCTCCCAACACAAGCAAAGTTCTCCGCAGCTCCCGGCCCGCTTTTCCCTGCCCTGGGTGTTCGGTGGCTCCGGCTCAGCGGGAAGCCCTGGAGCCTCACTTCTCCCACCTCTAATTAGGTGCCTCAGTGCATCGCTCGGATTCCTCCCAAAAAGGGAAAACTGCCCCAAATCCCTGTGGATGAGTGGGGGAGGAGAGAGATTTCTGGCAGAAAATTCCAAAAACTAGAGAAGGATTGTGAGAAGTAAATTAATAGCCCTAAAACCAGCTTCCCCCCACCCCTCCCTTCTCCCAGCTGTGCCTCCTCCACCGGCACTGCAGGTGCGGTGAATTAAAGGGCCAGGAGACCTTCTGCTCCCATTAACAAGCCTTTATTAGAGACAACTGGGCCTAGAGGTGGGGGCTTGGGGTGCGCGCTGCCACCGCTGCTCCCCATGGTTGACATCGAGGAGGAGGATCACGCAGGCCTGTCATCATCCACTGTCAGCAGGACTGGAGCCTCTATCCTCGCCAGGATCACCCAGAGACTCTGTCTCAGGCTTGAAAGTCCAGGGGTCTCTTCCCTCTCAAGTCCTGCCCAGGTCATGGCAACCAGCTTGCCAGACTGGGATTGGCGCACCCAGTCTCCCCAGGTCCCTGCTTCCTCCACAGTGGGGTCCTCCAGATGTTCCCTGAGCGTGGCTCGTTGTCCAGGGCTGTCTTTGCTCCCAGGTGGTAATATGATTTTAATATGCACCCGTGTGCAAGTCTTTATGGGAAATGGGGAAGTTCATCCTGGGCAGCAGCGGCTAAATTGCCCAACGGGTTGGAAGAGAATAAGGGGTGGGGGTACAAATGCAAGGATAAAACAAGTACAAACTTCTTGACAGTGGGCCCTTTTAGGGCTTGCAACACCAAAAAGAAATAAAACAAATATGAACTCCTTAACAGTGAACCCTTTTGGGACTTACAACACCAAAACCCCTTATTCAGGGACCTAAAATGGGATTGAAACAGGAACATATAATTTGAACATTGGGATTTTTATTTATAACAATATCCCCCCTCTTTTAATTTGACCAGGCATCAGCCTGCATCAACTTGTTGTTTCAGGCTCCTGGTAGTGAAACTTCTTTAGTCTTTGGTATTGGTCATATACCCTTTTTGCTTCTTTCAGCTCTGAACTTCCTAACATTAGGATCTTAGTTTTTCCCTTCTCTTGGGTTATTTCTAATGAGTTGTAGATCGTGCTGCTAGACTGTATTGCTGAGGTAATCATTCTGATCATAGATGGGATGACTCAGGGAAGAAACAACAGTCCTGCTAGTCCCGCTATACCAATGAATGCCACCTTTTTCCACCAGCCCTTAAAGGACCAGAAACTATCCCATCAATCAGTATTCAGGATCGGCATCCATTCTTGGTTCCCTACGTAGGAGATTTTTCTGATCTCTTTAGAAATGTTCCACTTTTATCATCTATTTCTAGGCAGCATTCAGAGGTGTTGAACTTCCCACAGATTTCCCCCTCATCAGTGAGAAGGTAATCTACTGCCAGTCGGAGTTGGTACACCAGGTACATCAGGTCTGGGAGAGGTGGTCACTTATATGATCAAGGGCCAGGGCTGTTTTGTTCCATGTTATTTCAATTACAGCTTGGAGCCTGATTATTCTGTTTAACATGTATATTGGGGTCCTATATCCCCAGGACCCATCCTGGGCCCAGGTCGCTGGCCCATAAGTTCTTATTATTTCCTCCAGGGTCCAGACTGTTCCTTTCCAATTCTGGGTCCCTCCTGTGCTTATTACACTCCTCTTCTTCCTTTTTAGGGGCCTCTTTAGGTTGTCATATAGTGGTACTCCAAGCTCTGAGCCAATCTCTTTTGGGAGCAGGAAGAAAGCTGGCTTTATCACCCCAATCGTGCAGCTACCTGACCAGTCTCCTGGTAGATGTGTATAAGCTGCATCCTCGCAGATCCAAAAGAAATCATCTGGGGCTTCCCAAAAACCCTCCCTGTCTTCATAGGGGTACTCCCAATGCTTTGATAGGCTTCTAATTCCCCAGAAGGGATTGATCCCTTTTTCTGCACATTCATAAAGGTTATATCCTTTGTGATGAATGCACCCTTTTTCCCTCTTCTCTAAGGATCAATATTTTAGGTTGGGCTCCTGGGGGAACCCATTTAGTTCCTAGATTCTTCGTTATATCTTTTGCATGCCATCCGCCCCACCAGGGTTCTATATCTTTTTCCAATTTGTAGAATACAGTCTTCCCCAATTACCTTAGCCTTTAATTCCCATTTTTCCCTTCTCCTTTTCCCTGGTGTTCTTTGGCCTTCCCCAGTTCATTTTATGCTTAGAATTTCTCGAGGTTTCAAGCTAATTCCCTCCCAGGGCCAAATATCAGACATTTTAGTACTCCCACATACCCAACAATCAGTTATATTTAATTCCTTGCTGATGTTTTCAACTAAATCAATGAACAAGTTCTTCCCACTCAAATTTTCCCATTCTTCATTTCCCACACTCATGTCCACTCTTTTCTCCTTTACCACATCAGGTTCACCTTTTACTGGTTCATTCTTTTCAAAGCACAGCCAAGTATCCCTCATGGGACAGTCTCCCAGAAGACGTTCTCTAAAAGTGGCCGTATTTCTGGTAATCCAATATGTTTTTCTGTTTTCTTGGCATTCTTCTAATTGTGATTTGTTGTAACAAGAAGGACTCAAGTTTGTGTGGACCCTTACCAGGGACCCTAGATTTTCCCCATCATACAAGGGATAATAACATTTCATGCAAGAGTCTGTCCCCATGGCATTGGTGAGGTGCATTGCTATCACCAGACCTACCATGAGCCTTGTGATGATCCTTTTAGGCTCCCTGCAGTCCGTGAGTCCCAAGAGTCCAGCAGGAAACATGTTTGATCTCCCCTGGTCTTGCCTCTTGGGGTTTTCCTCACACTTTTTTGGGTGTCTGAGTCCAAGGCTTACAGCTTTATTATTTTTTTTGTCCTTCTCCTTTTTACTGTTGTCGGTTTTGGTCTTGGGAAAGCTGCCCTGTGAGGGATATAGTCTTGGCTAGGGATTCGAGCCCTATTTGGGGTTCTTCCACCTTTTCAAGCAATAATAACAATAGTTACAAGTTAATGACAACTGGAAAACACTTTAGCATTATTTCACAAACTTTAAAGAAACACTTAACCACAAATGTTGCAGCCAAGAGATCACTTAACAACAACTGTTGTAATTCCAGTTCCTGATTGGGGACTTTAGTCTCTGGGTTTCCTTCTTTAGGTTATTTTCAAGTCCTTGGTGTTGGAGACAACAGTCCAGTTAGAGGGATCTTTTTTGGAGTTTACTTCCCCATCTGGTGGTGCCACTGGTCCTTTAACTCGAGTCACGTGTGTCCACCCTTTTTCCCGGGTTCTCACAGCCGTATGTGTGGTGAGTTGAAATTGGTAGGGTCCTTCAAACTTTGGAGTGAGAGGAGAGTTAGCCCAAGATTTTACCAATACCCAATCCCCAGGGTTGATATGGTGTGTGTCTACCTCTAAGGGAGGAGTTTGAGGGAGATACCCTTTTTTCCTGAGGTTTTCTAAAGTTTTAACAACAGTTTCCAAATACCTCCTTGAGGTTTCCTCCCCTTCAGTATACTGGGCAGTGCTGTAAGGAGTAATTAGGAAGGGGAGTCCAAATAACATTTCATAGGGGGATAGCCCTAAATCTGCTCGAGGTTGGGTTCTTATTTGCAACAAAGCCAAAGGGAAACATTTTATCCAGTCTAATTCTGTCTCCAGAGTCAGCTTGGTTAAGGTCGTTTTTATGGTCTTATTCATCCGTTCTACCCGACCGGAGCTCTGGGGATGCCATGGGGTGTGTAACCTCCACTTTATCCCCAGGGCTTCAGTGGTTTCCTGGAGGACACGGGCAGTGAAATGGGGGCCTTGGTCTGAGTCTATGTTATTGATTAACCCATACCTGGGGACAATATATTCCAAAAGTATTTTGACTACTACTCTCGCTCTTTCATTCCAAGTAGGAAAAGCCTCTGGCCAATGGGTCAGGTGATCTATGATCACTAGCAGGTGTTTGTATCCCTGTGCTAGAGGCATTTCTGTGAAATCAATTTGCACATTTTGGAAGGGTCTCACCGCTAGTTCCCTCTCCCTATGTACGGGTTTTGTCATCACTCGTTGGTTTACCCTTTGACACATTACACGGCCCTGAGTGATGGCCTTTGCTATATCATAAACCCCTATGCAGATGTTCTCCCTCAAGGAGTGGTCACATAGATCCTGCATCCCCCAATGTGTCAATTTGTGTATTTCATCCAATACCCTGCTGTTGCAGTCCACAACTCCAGGATCTCATCCAGGGAAGCAGCAGGATTCTGGGGACCAGCATCAAACACCAACCGAGACGGGCTCCCGTTCATGAAACCATTTATTCAGCATGGGAACAAAGTCAGGTCCAGAACAGAGAGCCCTGAACAGAGGCACAGCAGGGGTTTTTGAGGGACAGAACCCCCGAGGGTTTCCACCTTTGAGGGTGGAGTTCAGGGTCAGGGAGCAGTAGAAGCACAGCAAGGGAGAACCCCTCAGGGACTCAAACCCAATCAGAACTCCTGGGCCGCCCTTCTCAAGGGGTTTGGGGTGGGACAATGTAACTCTTTGTCTCCTGAGGCTGCTGCCACACCACTATAATATTTTTTCCCCTGATCTATCATGCTGAGCACCATGCAAGGCTGTAGAGAGGTCAAGAGAACCTCTGTTTTTAAAACTCTGCCCTGCAGCTATTCCTTACGGTGCTGTCAGCAGGGAAGACATTTTGTCTTCTAAAACCTTACCTCTGATAGTTTTTCCATCTGAAAACTATCTGGGCCAGGGGCAGCACCCAGGGACCTGCCCTGCCTGGGGGAACTTATACCTGGATCTTATAACTAAGTATCAGAAACAAGGGCACACACTCTGTATTCCAGACTCCAACATTTTATTCTTATTCTTAATTTTCCATGGTTTAAGTACTACTACGTCTTCATCTACTTCAGCTTCTACCTCTTCTTCCTAATATTCCTATTCTTATTCTTGATCATTTTTTGGTTTCTGGAGGGTCTTATGCAGGTTTTAGTGGGAGGGATTGGTGTTTTTTTCTTTTCTACTACTACTTCCTAAACACAACTTTCTTTTCTTTTGTTAGAATTGTGTGTGTTGCAGTCCAGCAGGCCGCCGTCGTGTCCTGGGAGCAACACCTCCTGTCTGTGTCCATTCCTCATGGCCAAAGTGCCCCAGGATCAGCATGGAGTCCTTTCCGGAGGAGAGGAAATGGCCTTGGAGTCCAGCAGGGAGGAGCTGGAGCCAGTGTCCCTGCAAAGGGCCAAGAGCCGTGTGGCTGTGGCCCTCGGGGACCCGGTGCAGGGGTGCCGCTGGCGGTGCCAGGCTGCCGCTGGGAGCCGATGACTTTCCAGGTGCCTTCCCGGCCGGACGATGGGCCGGGATGCGGCGCTGAGCCCCAGCAGCGAGGGTCCCCCTTCGGGTGCCGCTTTGGGCTGCCGTGTGCCCTCGGGGAGCCGCCCCAGGGGTGCTGCAGAGCGGCCGGGGCCGGCTCGGCCCGCAGGGCCAGCGCAGGCCGGGGCAGCCCGTGCGGCTCCCTCGGGGCGCCGGGCAGGCCGCGGGGCAGCCGCCATCTGCAGCCCAGCGCTGCTGGCAGCGGGCGCTGATCCTGTGGCTGTGCCGCCAGGCAGGGGCAGTGGAACAGCCCCCACAGCCCCTGCAGCCCCCGCAGCACCCGCCTCAAGAGCGAGCGGCCTTTCCTGTGGCGAAGCGGCTGCCCAGGAGAAGAGACATCTTCCACCATGGCTTGGGCTGCCAGAGGGCCAGGCCCGGCACAGAGTTGCTCTTGCGGGCACAGCTCGGGCTCCTGGCACTCCACCCAAGCTTCTCAAGGGACAGGCAGCAGGATTCCCTCTCGGGCTAAATCTGCCAGTCTCTGCTGCCTGGCCTCTTCTCCTTCCTCGTGCAGCTCCAGGACGCTCACCTCATCCCAGTCATCGTCCTCCCGCTGCCAGGCCTTGAGCTGGCTGCACAGGATGTCGCAGTATTCCCTGCTGTCCTGAGCCAGCTCTCCATCACTGTCATCATCCCAGCTGGACCTGGAGGATTTTCTCTTTGCTTTGCCTCCAGGCACCTCCTGGCCATCCTGGCACAGCTCTTGCTTGCGGCAAGCTTCCCAGTCCAAGAGTGCCCGGCGGCTCGTGCCTTCTCCTGGGGACAGCCGCTGCTCAGGAGATTCTTCCCAATCTGAGAATTCCTGACAGTGATCGCTGTCCGCCTGCCACGGCTCCTGCTCCCTGCACTTGCCCCACTCGGAGACAGCTGGGGAGGGCTCTTGCTCCCTGCCCTCATCCCAGTCCCAGAAATGCCAGTAGCTCCCCCATACTTGGACCAGCTCTTGCTCAAGGCCTTCATCCCACTCAGAGAGCTCCTGGCAGCTCTGGGCTTCTCCTGGGCACAGCTGTGGCTCAGTGCAGGCTTCCCCTGGAGTCCCTTGCTGGAACTTGTTCATTTCTCCTCAGCAGAGCTCTGGCTCTTCCTCAGCGCAGGACTCCACAGCTCCTCTCCTCCCTCTGCTTGCCCTCTCAGCCTCCTCCTGCTGCTCCCTCAAGGCCTGGGCTCTCTGTGAGCCGGGCCAGGGCCTGGGGGGCTGGGACTTGGGCTTCGCCTTCTCCTCCTCCGTGCCTGCAGTCCTCTGGTGCACACAAGTACCTGGACACAGCCACTGTCCTGGGACTGACCCAGGCCCCACAAGCCCTTTATATACCCCCCAGCCGGGGCGGGGCTCTGCCATGTCACAATGGACTTTGGGCACCGCAAGGTCCCGCGTCACCACGGGCCCTGACGCACCGTGCCTGTGTCACAAAGGCCACCCCGGCACCCCATGCCTGTGTCACAAAGGCCACCCCGGCACCCCGTGCCTGTGTCACAAAGGCCACCCCGGCACGCCTTGGACAGCCCAAGGCACCAGGAGCGGCCTGGAGCAGCCCAGGCCTTGGGGGATTGCAGCCCCTTCTTCTGAGCCGCTCCTTCAAATGATCAGGAGTGGCTGGGGCCAAGTGAAGGTGCAAAAGGAGACCGTGTGTGTCTTCGTTTGAAAGACAGGGGCCTGCTAAGGGAGGCAGGAGGCTCCTTTGCAATGGAAAATGTAAACCCCCTCGCTCCCAATTATTATCCCTTTGAAAGGCACTCTCTGGCAAAGATAGGAGGACAGGAAGAACAGTTTGTGCTGCTTTTGCATGAATTGCTATTTGGTGAGCAGGGAAGAAGCCCCTCATGGAAATGATTTTACTGAGAGGAGCTGCTAAGCGAGAGCTGCCCCTGTGCCAAGCAAAATCCAAGAGCTGGCTAGCTGTGGAACTGACTACCTATTAAAGCATTTAAAAAGCTGGATCCACCTCGGTGAGGTTGACATTTTGCAGACAGGCAAGCCCGGGAAATCTCTCTCTTGCTTCCACCTTTGAGGAGGTACCCGGCTGCCGGTCGGGCCGGGCCCCGCTGCACTGCAGCCCTTGCAGTCGTGCTGACAGTGGCCACAACAATCCTTAAAGCTTCAGGGTCCCCTGACACCCGGGCAACCGAGGAGGAAATTAAAGGAGCGGGTTCGCTGGAGTCCCCAAAACCAACTGGAATAGGAAAATCAAGTAGGGATGAGGCCCATAAAGCCTGCGCAACACAGGAGCAAAGTGCAAAGACCAGGCCTAGGGGCAGACACAACAATATCTAGGGGAGGTGTGAGGGCACAGTCTGAGGGCGTGGGTCCAGACACAGACTGGGGTTAGAAAGATGCAAAATACTGTGACAAATTGCAAACAATCAGGGGAGAGATACGGGAAGATTCTAGAAACATAACTTTCAGTGGGGTGACTTGATGAACGTATGAATTGCCATCAAGCCTTTGGCAAGTGCTTCCCAAGGCTTGAACTCAAAGCCTGCTGCTTCAGGGCTGAAGTCTTTCTGGCCCTGTGTCCCAGAAGGGCTGAATCGCACAGGCTCGGCCTGGCGGGGCCGGGCTGGCCCCAGCAGTGACCGGGTGGGGACGGGAGGCTGCGGGACCCCGGCTGAGGCTGGGCCGGACCACGGCTGCTCACACCTTGCCGAGCCTAAGCCGTGCCCCGCTGCCGGCCCCGCTGAGCTGGAGTCCGCTGGGCTCCGGGAGGAGCTCCGGGTGGGTCCAGGCCCCCTCGGCCACGGCCCGTGCAGCACATGGTAATTGAAAGAAATTTGCCAGGAGACAAAACTCCTGTTTGATGCCATTATTAGGATTCAGCTCTTGGGGTGGCGGGGGCCCGAGGGGTTGTTTGCACCACAGCCATTCCCACACTGTCAGCTCCAAGGAGGAGACACAATTCAGCTTTGCAGCACACACTGCAGAGCTGGGGCTTCCGTCCTCATGAGAGTAGCCAGGGACCTGTCATCCTGGTTTGCTGTCTAGGGCTGTCAGTCCTTTCCAGTCCTCTTTAGCTCATGGTGATGCAGGAAGATGGTTTCTAAGAAGGTTTAGGTGATGCAGGGAGATGATCTTGCATCATAGCTTGCTCAAATACGTTTCCTTGTCCTTTTATTCCTCTGTTAGCTCGTTGTTTTGGTGTCCTGCATGCCTTAGTCTGCATATTACTCGGTTACACAGCTTCCTGGGAGTTTCTTTGTTCTAGTGTGGCACAGAGACCATGGGAGTTGCCTCGTCCTGTGGCACACCTTTCTAATGGGTTGCTTTTGTTAGTTGGATTTAGCCCCCATGGGAGCAGCTCTGTTACAAGGTAGCAGGGAAGTAAGGGGAAAGGGTACAGGAATGTCTCATAAGAACCTTTAAAACACTTCAGAAACTGGTAAGTAATTAACATTACTAATAACCATCGGAGTAAACAAGGGGTACAAGGTTTACAAATGGGATAAGAACATTAACTGTACATAACTAAACACAGTATTTTATCCGGGGTGGATTTCTTGAGAGATTTTATTCATGACATGTGCCTGCAAGGATGCAGCACCTCTCTGAGCTGGGGGAGAGGCCAGGGCTGCACAGGGGGATGTTGTTGGCAGCTCCATGAGGATGCTCTGGGACGCTGCCCTGGGGTGTCCAGCGCAGTGGGGATGGATCAGCCCCTGCTCTGCTGCTCCTTCCCATCTCCCCCAGGGACCTTGCAGAGCCCCAGCCATGCTGTTTGCCCCCAGCCTGCCCACGGCCAGCCTGGGGCTGCTCACGGGGGTTTTCTGTGCTGAGCTTTAGCCTGGCCGTGTTCTTGAGAGAGCCTGGGCAAGGAGCCTGGAGCCCCCAGGCCCTGCCCTGAGGCGTCAGCGCTGCCCCAGCAGTGCCCATGGCCTGTCCCTGCTGCAGCCCCGGCACTGCCACCCCCAGGGCTGTGCCCGGCCCCGAGAGCACTCAGGCCCTGCAGCAACACCAGGGCCAGGAGGGCAGCGGGGCAGTGGCACGGGAGCAGCACTGGCAACACCAAGTGCTGCTGCTCCTGGGCACAGCTGCTGTGCCAGCACTGATCTGCCCCCAGCTCTGCACACAGACACTGCTGCTGCAGCTCCAGAGAAGGGAACAAAAGGGGCATCTCTGGAGAAAACTTTGCTGGGAGATCCTCTCGTTCATTGAAAGCCACCAAGAGCACAGGCCCTCATTGACACAGTCTTTGGCCACAGGGATGGTGGAGAGAAACAAAATGAGAAATGGCACAAACAATGACATTTCATTGTGGACAGGATTAAAAAAGGAAAACACAGAAAACCTCCAAAATGAAACCAACAGGAAGTATCAAAGTTGATTTTTATTATAAGTGATTTGCAGAAATGTTCCAGGAGTTTAATGTTTCTGAAACCATCCAGTCATCAGTGTCCACACTGCAGCCCTGAGCTCCTGGTTCCTCAGGCTGTAGATGAGGGGGTTCAGGGCTGAAGGCACCACTGAGTACAGAACTGACACTGCCAGATCCAGGGATGGGGAGGACATGGAGGGGGGCTTCAGGTGAGCAAATGTACCAGTGCTGATGAACAGAGAGACCACAGCCAGGTGAGGGAGGCAGGTGGAAAAGGCTTTGTGCCGTCCCTGCTCAGAGGGGATCCTCAGCACAGCCCTGAAGATCTGCACATAGGAGAAAACAATGAACACAAAACAGCCAAATACCAAACAGGCACTGACTGCAATGAGCCCAAGTTCTCTAGTGTAGGAATTGGAGCAGGAGAGCTTGAGGATCTGAGGGATTTCACAGAAGAACTGGCCCAGGGCATTGCCATGGCACAGGGGTAGGGAAAATGTATTGGCTGTTTGCATGAGAGCATTGAGAAAGCCACTGGCCCAGGCAGCTGCTGCCATGTGGGCACAAGCTCTGCTGCCCAGGAGGGTCTCGTAGTGCAGGGGTTTGCAGATGGACACGTAGCGGTCGTAGCACATGATGGTCAGCAGGGAAAGCTCTGATCCAAGGAAGAAGAGAAGGAAAAAGAGCTGTGCAGCACATCCTGTGTAGGAGATGTGTCTGGTGTCCCAGAGGGAATTGTGCATGGCTTTGGGCACAGTGGTGCAGATGGAGCCCAGGTCAGTCAGGGCCAGGTTGAGCAGGAAGAAGAACATGGGGCTGTGCAGGTGGTGGCTGCAGGCTACGGCGCTGATGATGAGGCCGTTGCCCAGGAGGGCAGCCAGGGAGATGCCCAGGAAGAGGCAGAAGTGCAGGAGCTGCAGCTGCCACGTGTCTGCCAATGCCAGCAGGAGGAAGTGGCTGATGGAGCTGCTGTTGGACATTTGCTGTGGCTGCACATGGGGACCTGTTCATGAAGAAAAAGAGCAGTGACAAATCAGGAGAGGCTGGGACTCACCCACCCTTGTTCCTGCTCTGGGAAAATCTTCACCCAGGTCCCTGACTGAGCTCCAGCTGTGCTGTCTGACTGTGCCAGGAGCAGCCAGGCCTGTGCCTGGGGACTCTCCAGGAGCCATCCCTGCCCTGCTGCCCTGGGTTTGTGGCCATGCAGGAGAGGGACAAGGCTGGAAATTCAGGATTTGTAAAGGAGAATCACTCCTAATGCAGAAGGGCTTGGTAGCATCTGCACACACACTTCTAATGTATGGCAGGATTTGGTTTTAGGAATTATTTTCCTACCCACAAATCATTCCTGGTTCTCTGAGGTCAGAAATCCCCAGCATTTCTGCTGCACTCAGAATTTCCCACTGAGAGATGTGAGAGGCAAAGGATTCCCTGTGGCTTAGGGAAGGTGAGGGGCTGGATGGGCTTGTTCCCAACTGCCCTGGGTTTGCACCTTTGGCTGGAATCAGAGCACAATCACACTCCTGTGTCACCCTGGCATAAACCAGACCCTGCCCAGAGCAGAGGGATCCCTGAATGTCTCACCCTCTCTAAAGGTCTCTGGGCAAGGTCTCAGCACCCCCCTCTGCCAAGGACACTCACAGCTCCCTTGGCAGAGCCAACAGCATTTCCTCAGCTGTGGCATCTCTGCCCTTCCCCGTGGGACATTCAGGGAACTCTGAGAGGCTCTGGCACAGATTTGCAGCCAGGAGGGCAGCTCAGAGCTTGGAAGGACACAGCAAGGAGATCCCCAGGTGTGCCCATGATGGGATCTCAGGGAGGGGGCTCAGCTCATTCCCCTTTGCCATGGACTGCTTTGCCCACAGCCCCACAGGTCACAGGGAAGCTGGGACACCCCATTCCCATGGACACACATGCCTGGCAGCAATCCCAAGGGCAGGGCCTGACTCAGCTGCTGCAGATGCCAGAGCCTCCCTGAGAGCCCCAGATACCAATGACAATATCAGAGCAGTGCATTTAGGCTGTTTAGGAGGCTCTCAGCAGAGAGACTGAGCACCCAAACTTACAATTCTGGCATCTCTGTAAATGTTCAAACATTACTTTGCTGTTCCTGGTGTGTTCCTTTCAACTCAAAATGTTCTGTGATTCTGGGATTACAATTCCTCTTCTGCTTCTCTCATCCCCTTTGTTGTCTATAATCAAAAGAGAAAAAAACCCCAAACCTTTGCAACAGTGTTAGAACAGTAAAGTAAAAACCAGACCTTTATTAGAAGCTTCCAGGTGTCCCAGTGGGGATGGGGCACACCCGGCCCCTTATTTCAGCAATTTATTAAGGTTGATTAATTAGGATATTTAACAGAAACATTCAATAGGAGATTGAGCTGCCCCAGTTACACACCCCTGAGTCAACCCATTAGAGTAGGTCCAAGGGTTTCTTTGCCCCACTTTTTGTTATGACTGCTCACATTCTGGTTACAAAACAAAATGTTCTTCTTGTAGCTCCTCTCCCTGATGATAAGACAATATGGTATTTCAGAAATCTAATTAGAAGATGAGTTTATTGTTCTAAAATCTAAGAGAAAGTTTAGGAAACAGAGTTAATTAATGATAATAATTATATAAGTATATAGTAATAGTTTGAGTTAATTAAGGATTATAATTTTGTAATATATAATAATAGTTTACAGAGCTAAAAAATTATTAAACATATATAAAAAGCAAAAATCTTTTTGTCATCATCACAACTTTCCCACCCTGCTTAAAGAAAGAAATTGAGCACAGTCTCAGGAAAGCTCCTGATCTTTACATCAATTCCAGTCTCACCTTCATTTGGGAAGTGTCCTCTGGAGCTGTGCCCAGGCTGGACTGGAGCTGGGAGCAGCCCTGCCCCACACAGCCCCTCTCAGCAGCAGCCCCTGCCCTGCTCAGGGTGGCTCCTTCCCCCCACAGCTTCTCCCCAGCGCTGGGAGCAGCTCCCCGGGCCGGCTGAGAGCTGTCCCTGGCAGGCAGCAGAGTCCCTGCCCCAGCACAGCGCCCTGGGCTGCAGGACCCTGCTCTGCAGGACAGCCCTGGGCACCCCTGGCTGCTCTGCACAAGGGACAGGCAGAGAATGTACTCACAGAGTCTGTAGGCACTGGCATGTTCCAGCTTTAGGAGATGCCTCCAGGAGCTGCAGCTGCATTGTCCTGCAGCCAGAGGCTTCCTGTGCCAAGGGCTGGCAGGGATTCTGCCCCAGGCACTTCTCAGCCCCTTCCCAGCCCTGACTGATTGAAGCTCTCTGTGCCTCTGGGCTGTGCCCAGGGTGGCTGCAGGCAGTGCCCCAGCCCTGCTGGGCTGGCAGAAGAGCTGCTCAGCAAGAGAAATGTGCTTTTGAAGCTCTTCTTGGTTTCCAGGAGCTGCCTCTGTGCCAGGAGCATGGCCCAGCTCAGCAGCACAGACACAGCAGCAGGACTTTAATGAGCCTCTTGGGGCTTTGTGCTGAGGCCCTGAACATCAGTCCCTGACAGGGAGGGGAAGAAACCTCTCAAGAACTCCAAGTCAGAATCCAACTCCAAAGTTTCTTTCACTTTTAATGGGTCCCAGTGAGGGACATGACTGAGAAAGTGTCCCCAGGCCCCAGGCAGAGCAGAGAACTGGAGGCACTGATGACAGCTGGGGACAAAGAGAAGCCAAGGCTTGGTGCCCTGGGCCACAGCAGCCAATGCTGTGCCAGCAAGGGCTGTGAGGAGACACCTTGTCCTGAGGCCCTGGGGCCTCCTGGCACAGCCCCAGCAAGGCTGGCCACTGTCACCCCCTTGGCCTGCCCTCAGCATCCCCCCTAGCCCACATGCCAGTGGCCTCAGGGATCTGCTGGAAGGAGTCCCTGGGGAGCCTTGCTCAGGAATGGCCCTGGGGGCTCCTTCATGCTCCCAGGGACTGCAGCTTTTTCAAAGGACTTTGGCTTTTGCTTTGGAGTCTCTGAGAGCTTTGTGCAATCCTGGCCTCCAATTATCTGCTGTAATTAGTCCCTTGAGAGGCTTTGTCAGTAACAACACTCAGTGGGGCTCATTAATGCTTCAAGGCACTTCAGCTTCTTAAGGCACTTTCCTTTTTCCTTCCCACCCTGAGTCTCTGAGAAGTTTGTGTAATCAAGGCCCCAATTATCTGCTTTAACGAGTCCCTTGGGAGCTTTGCATTGACATTCAGTGGGGCTCATCAATACTTTGAGATACTCAGGGCTTTTTCAGCTACTTTGGATTTTCCTTCCCACACTGAGTCTCTGGGAGGTTTTTGTGCAATCCTGGCCTCCAGTTCTGTCCTCCAAGGAGTCCATGAGGAGCCTGTGTTGGGGATGGACCTCAGTGGCACCCATTAAATGCCTGGAGACACTTTGGGTGTTTCCTCTGACTTGGGCTCCTGGAAAGGTTTGTGCAATCTCCTCTCAGGCCCTGAGGTTCAAGGGCTCAGCTCCAAATGCACCACGGGGCTCATTAGGATCAAGCAAATCCTAACAAACCATGGCCATGCCTTGATTTCCCTATGGTCTGGTGCAGTTCTTAGGAAAGTTTCCAACAACAGCTATGGAGAAATAGTTCAAAGAGCTTCTAGGAAATATGTATTCCTATTTTAAAGGGTGTCTTTTATTCCTGTTCTCTTTAGAGCAGAGGTGATTGCAGCACTCAGTGATGGATATTGATCCAGGGTCTCTCCTAAGGAGGTCTGGCCAGGTCAGAGAAGCTGTGCCTTGAGGTCTGACCCAGTGGGGACAACCTTGCTCCACATTCCCCAGCCCCATCCTGTCTCTCCTCACTCTCCTGGGACCTGCTTTGCTCACAGAACTGGCTGCACTCAGGCAAAGAGGGGTTTTCCTTCTTTGATTTTAGCAATCTAAAACTGCTGAGTTTCCCCATGGAAAACAGACACCCTCCTCAAGTGTGTGCCAAGGCCAAGGTGCCACCAAGGAGGTTCCCCTTCCCCAAGGCAGAGCCACACAAGGAATGTTTCAGACACACAGGGAGTTCTACAATAAACACAACCCCAGAGTTGGCTGAAGGCAGAATTAGAGCAGCTGCTGAAGGACAGACAAGCTTTGAACTCCTTGCAGCTGAAAGCACCAAGTGGGTTGTTGGGAGGTGTGTGAGTGAGGCAAGAGTGAGGGAAGGGAAATGCAGAGAGCCCTGGAAGTGTTTCTGTGCAGACAGGCTGCTCCAAGGGCAGCATTGGCCTTCTCTGGGGGAAACTGTGAGGGGTGTTCGGTGCGGAGAGACCTCCCCAGTGATCTCACAGTACACCCTGTGATGTCACACAGCCACCTGTGGTGTCACATCCCACTCGCTGATGGCACACAACCTGCTCTGGGATGTCAAACCACCATTCTGTGATGTCACAGCCCCCCTCAGATGACAGAAAACCACCTTGTGATGTTACATTTTCTCCGGTGATGTCACACAGCAACATATGATGTCATAGTTCACTCTATGATGTCACAGTTGGCATTGTGATGTCATACAACCTGTCCTGAAATGTCACATGCTCTTCTATGATGTCACTGCCCACTCCAGGATTTCATATCACCACCATGTGGTGTCACAGTCTGCTCAGTGATGTCACAACCCTCTCTGTGATATTCTCTATCTAACCTCTAGTGTCACAGTCCTCTCTGTGATGTCACAGCCCACTAAGTGATATCACCCAGGCCACACTGTGATGTCATGCAGCTACACTGCGGTGTCACACCCTGCTTTCTCATGTCACAGAATCCCCTCTATGGTGCCCTAGCTGCTCAGTGACCTCACACAACAAACTCTGTGATGTCACAGCCCCAGCTGTGACCTCACACAGCCCACTCGGAGCTGTCACACAGCCCCTTTCTGACATCACAGCTGCTCTGGGGCTCCAGGACACAGCCACAGAGGTGCTGCTGGGACACAGCCCCTTCTGGCACATCCCACAGCCCCTGCCAGTGCTGAGCCCCTGGCAGCTATGTCTGGGACTGCTCTCTGTGTCCCTGAGCTGCCCTGGCAGGGCCCCAGCCCTGCTGGGCTGTGCTCAGGAGCTGCTCCTGGCCAGAGCTGTCTCTCTGCAGCGCTGCACTTGCCAGGAGCTGCCTCTGGGCCAGGAGCCCGGCCCAGCTCAGCAGCACAGACACAGCACCAGCGCTTTCATCACCCTCTCGGGCCTTTGGGGCTCTTGGCATCACACTCAGTCCCTCAGAGTCTGCTCCAGAAACTTCTCAAGAACTCCAAATCAGATGGAAACACTGAAATTTCTTGTAGTTGCAAAGAGAGGCACGAGTGAGAAAGCGTCCCCAGGTTCCAGGCAGAGCAGAAGACTGGAGGCCCTGATGGCAGCTGGGGACAAGCAAGGGAAAGGTGTCTGTGGTGCTGAGCAAAGCTGGATGTGTTTCAGGAATGGCAAGGGCCAAGGGCTGAGCCCCAGCCCCTTGCAAGGCAGATGCTGTCCCTCCCTCATTGCTCAGGGCTCTTCCCGGGCCACTGGCATGTGGGGATGTGCAATGCCAAGGGCAGCACCATGGGGCGGCCCCTGCCAGGCTGCTGAGCAGGGACAAGGAGGCAATGAGGCCCCAGGGCTGCCAGGGTCACTTGTCCCCTGCTGGCCTCAGGCCCAGGGCCAGCAGCCATGGCCCAAGGGCTGCACAAGTTGCCTCAGGCAGGGCCTTGCAGCTGCTGCCCATCCCTGTGCCCTCTCCAGCCCAGGCTGCCCTGTGGTGTCCATGCCCTGCGCCTCTGTCCCTGCAGGCTGTCGTCATCCCCCGGCTGCCCCACCTCGCTGGCCCCTTCCTTTGCTGACAGCTCTGCGTCCTGCCTGATTCTGCCTGGCCACACAAAGCCTTGGGCTGCTCCACACTCCTTCTGGGGGATGTGTTGCACCGCAGCCCTGTCCTGGGACACAAATTCCTTTCTCCAGGTGTCCACTCTGGGCCTCTCCAGCTGCACTTGGCATCAACTCTTTCTTTCTCTGGCTGTTTTCCACTATGTCAAAAGGATCCACAATCTCTGAAACTTCTCCTTAAATACTCTCATGGCTCTCCTCCACTGACCTCAGTCTCCACCCCACGGAGCACAGAGCTCCTTTGTCCCTATAGAGTGGTCATGTGCCTGAGGCCTCAAAACCCCACATTGGGAGATCTCTGAGATTTCCGCAAGGAGTTTCTGAATTAAAACCATCTTCTCATAGTGTAAGAATATCACCAGAGGAGACAGCCAAACCAACCTCTCTGTCCCAGCAGCTTTTTTCTGGGAAAGATTTTTAGATACACAGAATTTGGGAGGCCAAATTCTAAATGGCCCCTGTACAAGAAGGCTGGTGCTTTTGGATAGGAAGGAACAGAGCCCCACTGTTTCAGGGGCAGAGGCAAGGTGACCACCAGAGGCCAAGGCCAGCCAGAGCTGGCAGGATTTCTCTGGGAGATACACTTGGATACAGGAAATTTTTAAAGGAGAGAACCAGTTTTGGCAATGGGCATCTGAGAAGACGGATGGTATTCCCTTGTTAATGCTGTGGGACAAATTGCATTAGGGTTCAATTCCACCTGCCCAATATTTACACATAAACCTTTGACAAACTCAGGCTGGGATTGGATCTCCTCTCTTAGAAGGAATTTAAAAGTCTAGGCGTCCTGGAGGGGTTTGAGGATCCCTGGTGGCTGTTGGGTGTCATTTCTCCACCTCATGACTCAGCAGGAGTTTCTCCGATAAAGAAATAAAGATTTAGCCTGAAGCTCCCACAGTGCCCATGACAGGAAGCCCTGGGAGTGTCTGTGACATCCCGGCTCTTTGGCAGCCTGGGGACTCCTGGGATGTCACCGTGGAGCCCCTGGGAGTGCCTGTGACAGAGCGGTGCCTTTACAGCCCAGGGTCCCCTGGGATGTCACCATGGAATTGCTGGGACTGCGGCTGACCACACAGAACTTCAGCATCCCCAGAAACCCCTGGGAGGTCTCCATGGAACCCCTGTCTCTGCCTGTCTCAGATCTGGAGCCTGAGCCCATTGCCATGGCAACAATTTGCAGTCCCATCCCCAGGCTCATGGGATCCCAGAGCCACAGAATTGGCTGAGTTGGGAGGGACCCATGGGGATCCTCCAGTCCAACTGCTGGCCCTGCACAGGACACCCCAACAATCCCAGCCTGGGCCTGGCAGCGCTGGCCAAACGCTGCTGGAGCTCAGCCAGCCCTGGAGCTGGGAGCCTTCCCTGGGGAGCCTGTTCAGTGCCCCAGCAGCCTCGCGGGAAAAACCTTTTCCTCACATCCAGCCTAAACCTGCCCGCCTCAGCTCCAGCCGCTCCCTCCACTCCTGGCCCTGGGCACCAGAGGGAAGAGGTTCCCGCAGCCCCCAGCCAGGGACCCGCTCCCAAGGCTGCTGCCATGGCAACCAGGCCTGGCACCAGCTGGGATGCTCGGTTTCCATGGGCTGGGCTTCAGGAATGGCATTCCCCAATTTCCTGCTCCTGCTGAAGCCGTGCTGCCGTTCTCTTCCCTCCCACCTCCCATGGAAAGCACAAAAGGCAAAGATCCCAGGCTGGGATAAGAGCAATTTATTGAGAACAGCAATGAGATAGGGCAAAAACAGGAACAGAAAAAAAATTGGTAACAGAAAGGATAAGACAAACCATTCACAGGGAAAACTAAAACAGCACCGACTGTTTCTTCCTGGACATGCATTTCCTCCTGCCAAGAAAGGACACCCTTCTCTGGTGAGAGAGAGAGAGTCCTTTTCCGGCCCCCGGCAATGACCTGAGATGGGATTGAATATAATGGACCATGATCACAGTCTCACATTCTTTGATCCCACATCATGACATTGCCATGGGCAGGAAAAGGTGCAGGTGTCCTCCCAGCATGGATCCCAGGGAACATGGATCACCGGGTCTCTTGCCAACATGGATCTTCCAGGGGGGATGAAGCTTTAGCAGTGCACAAAGCTCTTCGTTTACTTGGGGCACTTGCAGGGCTTCCCTTAGTGGTACCTCCGTTGGTGTCTGGTCAAGTTAGAGCGCTGGGTGAAGCTCTTCCCACACTGGGGACACTTGTAAGGCCTCTCCCCAGTGTGGATGCGCCGGTGAATGACTAGGGTAGAGTTGTACTTGAAGCCATCCCCACAGTCAGGGCAGCGGAAGGGCCTCTCATCCGTGTGAATCGGCTGGTGCAGGAGGAGATTGGAGCTGCTGTGAAACCTCTTCCCACACTCAGGACACTCGTAGGGCCTCTCTCCAGTGTGGATGCGCTGGTGGATGATGAGTTTGGACCTGCAGCTGAAGCCCTTCCCACATTCCCCACACTCATAGGCCCATTCCCCAGTGTGGATCATCTGGTGGCAGATCAGGCGGTTGCTCCGGCTGAAGCTCTTCCCACACTCCAAGCACTTGTAGGGCTTCTCCCCATCCTGAAGCTGCTCATGGACCACCAGCTCAGAGCCCCGGCTGGATCTCCGGCCTCCTTCCCGGCACAGGGTGGGTCTTTCCTCCTCAGAGCACCCTGGGCTGGGTTTGGAGCCCCTCCTCCTGTGGGATCTCTGGGGATTTTCCTCCCTGTTGGATTCCTCCACTGTGGAGCTGCTCAAAACGGCCTCTTCCATGAGGTTCTGCCGTGGGGATTTGTCCTCCCTGCTCTCCATCCTCAACTCCTTGTCTGGGGGAGGAAGGACAAGGAGAGGATGGAATTTGCCTTTGTGCCAGAGGGAAGGGGAAGGAGATCCCCCCAGTGCGTCCCCGGCAGGACGGCGTTGGCAGCGGGGTTGTCCTGCAGCCGGGGGCCAGGCTGGGCTGGGAGATGGAGCAGGAGAGAGGGGGAAAGGGGCACTGACTTCCTCCTCACCTGCCTGGGTGTCCTGGTGCATCTTCCTCTTCCTCACAGCCTCCTTCTCCATCTGGCCAAGGTCTGGGATTGGGAAATCCTGGTTTAGGAGAGAACAATGAATGAGCACGTTGAGTTTGAAAGTCCCTCTGTTCAAGTCCCTCTCTAGAAGTCGCTGGGAATCTGGAGAGTCTTGGTTTGAAAGGAAAGGTGTTTGCTAATGAAGGCAGAAACCTACACTGAAATTGATAAAAATGTAAGCAACCTACCCCCTCTTAATTATTATAATCTTGATATCAAAGTGATCTCAGATAAAGATATAGGAATAATAATTCCTTACTAAAGAAATTAAAATGAAAATCAGCAGTACAAAACAAAAAAAACAAGAAAAAACAACTCGCTGAGACAGTCAGAATACAACCTGACACCCTGTTGGTCAGAGTGTTGGTAGTAGTCTGAATAAATGGTGGCTAGAGTCCTCCTGGAGTGACTGATGTGGTTCTGATGAAGCAATGATCCCATAAAAGATTGTAGCTTACCTCAGAAGTTCCAGTGCTGTAGATGGGTCTGCTCCCTACTCTGAGAATCCAGTGGAGAAAGACTGCCTGTGGAGTTTAGATTCTCAGATTATATCCATGCAGGAATGCTTGGCTCCTCCCCCTGGCTGGATCATCTCACAATGGGATGATGTCATTTTATCAGTCCTGCACTGAGACTCAATGGCCCATTAACAGAAGATATCCCCCTGGAGGAAGGATGGGTGGTGGAAGAGATAAAGAACACTGCCTCACCTGGTTTTAACTGTTGGCCCATTAACAGAAGATATCCCCCAGTTATGAGGGATGGGTCATGAAAGAGATAAAGAAAACTGCCCCAGCAGGTTTTAACAGATGGTGATAGAATACATACTTTTGGTTACATCTTGCATTGCTACCCAAGACATGGGGTCCATAAAAACCTCCCAAACACCAAGATTCAGCCCTGAAAATGCCTCCCAGGATTTCCCCATCTCTGGTCTCCCTCATTTGGTGTTCAGGGGTTCCTTCCTGTCCCAGCTTCTGGGGTCCTGCTTGTACTGGGGGTCCCCTGTCTACTCAGTCCTTTACCTCTTCAGACTGTTGGGAGTGCCTGGAATTTGAAATGTTCCCCCTATTCCATCACCCCACGTAGGGATGCTGGGACCCCCCAGTATCCCCACAAGGGGCATTTTCCACTCATATTTGGAGTTCTTCATTCTCCAAACATCCCCTAAAAAAAACCCAACCCAGGGACCCCCCAGGATATCTGGTCTGAGCTCCCCCTCCCCGGTCACCTGTGGGGGGGCTGTGAATTCAGAGGGTGCTTGACCTCGTGCTTCCTTCTCCTTTCCCTGATCCTCCTTTGTCCCTCCTTCAGACTGATGAAGCTGCTCAAGGAGTCAGAAGCAAAACTCCAAGTCCCTTGGAGCTTCAATCAGCCCCACTGAGGGCAGGGACTGCCAAAGGCTCCTCAGGGACTGGTGAGAGCAGATCCTGGAGGCCAGGATTGCCGGGAGCCAAAGGCTCTGAGCAGGGAACTGCAATGCTGAGCCAGGCCTGGCTGGGTTGGAGGAAGCAGAAAGGCCAAGCCCTGAGCCCAGGCCTGGCCCAGCAGGGCCGGTCCCTCACGGGTGGCTCAGGGCTCTTTGTGGGGCAGTGGGATGTGAGGGGCAGCAAGGACAAATGCCATAAACCTGTGTGACACTCCAGATCCTTATGGAACCAAGGGGCCAGTGTGACACCATGGGAAGTTGTGGAACCAAGGGGATCATTGTGGCACTCTTGGGCCCATGGAACCACAGGGCCACTGGGACACTCTGGGGCCTTATGGAAACAAGCGGCCACTGTGAGCCTGCAGGGCTGTAACACCCCAGAACACTTCAATGCTGGTGGTAACCAAAGGTTCCTGTGCTTGAATTTGGTGCACAGGAGAAACAACAACCAGATCTTCTCAGCATGGACAGATGCAAAGAATATTCTTGGTAGGAAGGGACCCACAAGGACCATCAAGTCCAGCTCTTAAGTTAATGGCCCACACAAGGATTGAACCCACAACCTCGGTGATACTGGCACCATGCTCTGACCAACTGAGCTAAGAGGTCAAAATGACACAAAATTTAACTGACGAAATACAGACAATCAAGGAACTATGGCAAAGGGTTTAATACAACATCCAACTGCACAAAGAACTCTTACCATAGCCTTAACATTGCAACGTTAGCTCATTTAACCTAAAAAGTGTTAACCCTTAAGATTTTGGGTAACATTAAGATATCCAAAAATATTCCAGGTACGTAGGATAGGAAGGAGAATAAAAAGAGACCAGAAAGACAGAAGATCTACAGAAAAACACTTCCAGAATGATCCCAGTCACTCCCACTACAATCTCAGTCAATCCCAGTATGAGCTGTTGTACCAGCCACCCCCAGTATGGTTCCAGTCACACCCAGGCCCTCCCAGTATGATTCCAATCACGGCCAGAGTGACTCCCTGGCACTTCCAGGATGGGCCCAATTGCTCCCAGTCACCTCCAGCATGAGGTGGCACCTTTCCTATCACTCCCATTATGATCCCAGCTAGTTCCAGTAGGATTCCAGTATGACCCCAGCATGGGCACAGCTGCTCCCAGGATTATCCAGAGTGGTTCCAGTTGTTCCCATTTACCTGCACTGTGGTTTCAGTCTCTCCCAGTCTATCCAAGTTGCTCCTAGTCACTCCTCAGGTGCTTCCAGCCTGATCCCAGTTGCTCCCAGCCACTCCCAGTCACGCTGAGTGCAGTCCCAGTTGCTGCCAGTATGGTCCCAGTCTTGCCCTGCATAGCCCAGCTGCTCCCACTGTGATCCCAGTAGGATTCTAGTTGTCCTCAGCATGGTTCCAGTTGCTCCCTGTTCCTCCCAGTGTGATCACAGTTCACCCAGTTGCCCCCTAGTATAGTCCCAGTCCCTCCTCAGATGATCCCAGCCACTCCCAGCATGATCCCAGTCATGCCCAGTTGCACCCAGTGCAGGCCCAGTCACTCCCAGTTATCCCCAGCATGGGGTCCCAGTTGTCGCCAGCATGGTTCCCATTGTTCCCTGTGTGTTCCCAGTCATCCCCAGTATGGTTTCAGACACTCCCAGTATATCCCAGTTGCCCTCAGCATGTCCATAGCCATTCCCAGACAGTCCTAGTAATCCCAGTCAAGTGCTTGTTATGCTGTTGGAGTCTGAGATACAGATTGTGTGCGCTTGTTTCTAATACTTAGTTATAGGATTCAAAAAAACCACTGAATTTCATATAATATGAAATTCATGAGCATGTTTTCATGGTGATACATGGAAACAAATGCTAAAGTTAGATAGGAAAAATGTAAGTGTGTAAATTAGAAAGTTTTTTAAATCACTGGGTGAAAAAGTAGTTTAGAGAACAAGAGACAAGATGGAGGATTTAGGGTGTTGTCTCTTGTCCTTCTTCTTTCTTCTTCATGTTCTTTTCCTAGGGGTTTTTGGGTAGTAGTAAGTGATTGGGTAAAAAATGCCACAGTGCAGCACACAGGTGTTGGGTCATTGGGTCACTAATAAACATAATTTAGTTGGCATCTCTTAATTGGGTAAATGGACATATAAAAGACCTTGAAGAAGATCTTTGTCAGCCATTTTACCTCTTTTCTATCTTAGTGCACGTAGCTCTTTGTACCTTGTAATGCTGATAAGAAAAAACTGAGATACAACTGATAAACAACTGAGACCGAATGAGAGAAAACTGCCTCCCTCTCGTCAATCTTCAGTTCAAAGGGAAAAAGATCCCAATCCAAAAGTCCTTTAACTAGACATTATCCCAGTATGATCTCAGGCTCAGTATATCCCAGTCGAGCTGGGATTCACTCCCTGAATTCACAACCCCCTATCCGTGGGATCATCACCCCCCCATCCCACAGGTTACCAGGGAGGGGGAGCTCGGCCCAGATATCCTAGGGGGTTCTGGGTTGGGTTTTTGGGGGGTGATGATTGGAGAATGAAGAATTCCAAAGCTGAGTGGAAAATGCCCCTTAGAGGGACATTGGAGGTTCCCAGTGGCAGCTGCTGTCAGAGGCAGCCTGGAGGAGCAGAGCCCTGTGTCCCCGAGGACCCCAAAGTGGGGAGCCCAGAAAGGGGGAGTGACGCAATTTACGGGATCCTCAACAGCCTGGAGAGGGGCAGGTGGGTTTCCATGGACCCTCTGCACCCCCAAGAAGAGAATAAGGGGAGCAGGGATCCTAGGACCTCAAAAACTTTCAGCATCCCTAAGTGGGGAGATGGAAGCCGAGGAAAGTTTTCAGATTCCTGGCACTCCCAGCAGCCTGGGTAGGGCATGGATTGAGTAGAGGGAGACCTCCAGTACAAGCGTGACCCCCAGCAGCTGGGACAGGGAGGAACCCCTGAACACCAAAGAGGAGAGACCAGAGATGGGGAACACCTGGGAGGCATTTTCAGGGCTGAATCTGGGTTTTGGTGTTTGGGAGGTATATATGGACCCCATGTCCTGGGTTGCAATGCAAGATGTAACCAAAAGTATGTATTCTATCGTGATCCATTAAAACCTGGTGGAGCAGTTTTCTTTATCTCTTTCATCACCCATCCCTCATAACTGGGGGATGTCTTCTGTTAATGGGCCAGCTGTTAAAACCAGGTGGGGCAGTGCTCTTTATCTCTTCCACCACCCATCCTTCCTCCAGGGGGATATCTTCCGTTAATGGGCCATTGAGTCTCAGTGCAGGACTGATAAAATGACATCATCCCATTGTGAGATGCTCCACCCAGGGGGAGGAGCCAAGCATTCCTGCATGGATATAATCAGAGCATCAGAACTTGTCAGGCTGCCTTTCTCCACTGGATTCCCAGAGGAGAGACCAGACCCATCTACAGCACCGGAACTTCAGAGGTAAGCTACAATCTTCTATGGGATCATTGCTTCAACAGAACCACATCAGTCACTCCAGGAGGACTGCAGCCACCATTTAATCAGACTGCTTCCAACACTCTGACCAACGGGGTATAAGGTTGTATTCTGACTGTCTCAGCGAGTTGTTTTTTGTTGTTTTTTTTGTTTTGTACTGCTGATTTTCATTTTAATTTCTTTAGTAAGGAATTATTCTTCCGATTCTTATATCTTTATCTGAGATCACTTTGATATCAAGATTATAATAATTAAGAGGGGGCAGGTTGCTTACATTTTTATCTATTTCAGTGTAGGTTTCTGCCTTCATTAGCAAACACCTTTCCTTTCAAACCAAGACTCTCCAGATTCCTGGTGACTTCTAGAGAGGGACTTGAACAGAGGGACCTTCAAACTCAACGTGCTCATTCCTTGTTTTCTCCTGAACCAGGATTTCCCAATCCCAAACCTTGACCATATGGAGAAGGAGGCTGTGAGGAAGAGGAAGATGCCCCAGGACACCCAGGCAGGTGTGGAGGAAGTCAGTGTCCCTTTCCCCCTCTCTCCTGCTCCATCTCCCAGCCCAGCATGGCCCCCTGCTGCAGGACAACCCCGCTGCCGATGCCGTCCTGCCGGGGATGCACTGGGGGGATCTCCTTCCCCTTCCCTCTGGCACGGAGGCAAATCCCATCCTCTCCTTGTCCTTCCTCCCCCAGACCAGGAGCTGAGGATGGAGACCAGGGAGGACAAATCCCCACAGCAGAACCTCATGGAAGAGGCAATTTTGAGCAGCTCCACAGCACAGGAATCCAACGGGGAGGAAAATCCCCAGAGATCCCACAGGAGGAGGGGCTCCAAACCCATCCCAGGGTGCTCTGAGGAGGAAAGACCCACCCTGTGCCGGGAAGGCGGCCGGAGATCCAGCCGGGGCTCTGAGCTGGTGGTCCATGAGCAGCTTCAGGATGGAGAGAAGCCCTACAAGTGCTTGGAGTGTGGGAAGAGCTTCAGCCACAGCAACAGCCTGATCCGCCACCAGATGATCCACACTGGGGAATGGGCCTATGAGTGTGGGCAATGTGGGAAGGGCTTCAGCTTCAGCTCCCACCTCATCATCCACCAGCGCATCCACACTGGGGAGAGGCCCTACGAGTGTCCCGAGTGTGGGAATTGGTTTCAGAGCAGCTCCAATCTTGTCAGGCACCAGCGGATTCACACGGATGAGAGGCCCTTCCGCTGCCCCGACTGTGGGGAGGGCTTCAAGCGAAACTCCCACCTCATCACCCACTGGCGTATCCACACTGGGGAGAGGCCCTACTAGTGTCCCCAGTGTGGAAAGAGCTTCACCCAGAGCTCTAACTTGACCAGACACCAACGGAGGCACCAGTAAGGGAAGCCCTGCGAGTGCCCCAAGTAAATGAAGAGCTCGTGCACTGCTAAAGCTTCATCCCCCCTTGGAGGATCCATGTTGGGAAGTGACCTGGTGATCCATGTTCCCTGTGATCCATGCTGGGAAGACACCTGTACCTTTTCCTGCCCATGGCAATGTCATGATGTGGGATCAAAGAATGTGAGACTGTGATCATGGTCCATTATATTCAATCCCATCTCAGGTCATTGCCAGGGGCAGGAAAAGGACTCTCTCTCTCTCACCAGAGAAGGGTGTCCTTTTTTGGCAGGAGGAAATGCATGTCCAGGAAGAAACAGTCGGTGCTGTTTTAGTTTTCCCTGTGAATGGTTTGTCTTATCCTTTCTGTTACCAAAATGGTTTCTGTTCCTGTTTATGCCCTATCTCATTGCTGTTCTCAATAAATTGTTCTTATCCCAGCCTGGGATCTTTGCCTTTTGTGCTTTCCATGGGAGGTGGGAGGGAAGCGAGCAGCAGCGCAGTTTCAGCAGGAGCAGGAAATTGGGGAATGCCATTCCTGAAGCCCAGCCCATGGAAACCGAGCATCCCAGCTGGTGCCAGGCCTGGTTGCCATGGCAGCAGCCTTGGGAGCGGGTCCCTGGCTGGGGGCTGCGGGAACCTCTTCCCTCTGGTGCCCAGGGACAGGAGTGGAGGGAGCGGCTGGAGCTGAGGCGGGCAGCTTTAGGCTGGATGTGAGGAAAAGGTTTTTCCCTGAGGCTGCTGGGGCACTGAACAGGCTCCCCAGGGAAGGCTCCCAGCTCCAGGGCTGGCTGAGCTCCAGCAGCGTTTGGCCAGCGCTGCCAGGCCCAGGCTGGGATTGTTGGGGTGTCCTGTGCAGGGCCAGCAGTTGGACTGGAGGATCCCCATGGCTCCCTCCCAACTCAGCCAATTCTGTGGCTCTGGGATCCCATGAGCCTGGGGATGGGCCTGCACATGGTTGCCATGGCAACGGGCTCTGGGTCCAGGCCTGAGCTGGTGTCCATGGCAACCATCCCTGGCATGGGGTCTCCATGGAGCTGCCAAGGGACTGCCCATAGCAACAGGGGCTGTGATGGTTGCCTACTACATTTCAGATTTGTTACAGGCCCTCAGATGGGCTCCATGGCAACATTCCAAGTGTCTCCAAGCTATTCAGGAGCCGGAATGTCACAGGCACTCCCAGGGGCTACACAGAGACCTCCCAGGAGTCCCCAGGCTGCCAAAGAGCCGGGATGTCACAGACACTCCCAGGGCTTCCTGTCATGGGCAGAGTGGGAGCTTCAGGCAAAAGGTTTATTGCTTTATTAGAGAAACTCCTGGTGAGTCATGACACCCAGCAGCCACCATGGATCCTCAAACCCCTCCAGAGCACCTAGACTTTTAAATTCCTTCTAAGAGAGGAGATCCAATCCCAGCCCCAGAGTTTGTCAAAGGTTTATGTGTAAAATGTATTGGACAGGTGGAAGCGAACCGTAATAAATCTTGTCCCATAAGATTAAAAATTGAGTATGAGATATATTTATACAAATACAACTGAGTGATTGATTGATTTATTTATGATTAGACAGATTTATTTGCACCACAGAGTAAATAAAGAAAAAGTTATTTACTCCACAGTGGAGGAGCTATAACAATTATTAGACTATAGTGCTCTAGGAAGCAATTTTGAAATAAACAGGGCTTTGCTGGAGTTGTTTGAGCCCATTCCAGGTACAGCCTCCTGCTCCAGCAGGAACTGCCTTTCCTGTGCCATGGCCAGGGCAGATCCTGCTGCAGGAAAAGCCCCAGGCCAGCCCCAACCCAGGGAAGGGCTCGGGCACAAGTGCAGAGTGCCGTGCTGGGAGCTGTGCCAGGGACAGCCTGAGGCACCAAAGGCACCTTGGCAGCAGCAGCTGCTTCCAGGCCATGGCCAGAAGGCTCCCTTGGCACCCCGGCCTGGTGGCCAGCACTGCAGAGCTGCTGCTTCAGGGCTCATTTCTGGCTGGGCTCTGAAAAGCCACTGCTGCTCCAGGAGCCTGACTGGGAAGCAATTGGCCCCAGCACCTTGGGGACAAGATAATAATGAAACAACTCTTCATGGCAGCAGAGACAAGGCAGGGGCAGAGGAAAGGGGAGAGCCAGGCCCAGGGGACATGGCTGCAATGGTGATGGCTGTGAGGTCAGTGCCACTGCAGCAGCCTGGCTGGCCCTCAGCAGACATTCTGGCCAGGAGGGTTGTGAGGGCACCCAGCACATCAGAGAACCCACACAACAGCAATTCCATCCTTGGGGAGGGGAGGGGCTTTCACTGTGTCAGGTTGCACAGAGCTCCTGCTCTTGGAGCATTTCTGGGATGGGGCATCCATTTCTCTGGAAAAGCAGTTACAGTTTCGTGCCACTCTCATTGTAAAATATTTCCTCCTTCTAACAAATCTAAATCCATTCTTGTTCACTTTAAAGATACTGATCCTTTTTCTGTCACTGGAAGATTTGGTAGAAAATAATTTTGACCAGTGTTTCCATTTTTACAAACCATGTAGAGAACCCAAAAATCTCCCAGGATGGGGTTTGGAGGCCTCATCACATAAGCAGCAGGTAGAGGCTGAGGGCCCTGGGCTGTGCAGCTGCAAGGCAATGCCAGAGGCAACTTGTGCAGCCCTTTGGCCATGGCTGCTGGCCCTGGGCCTGAGGCCAGCAGGGGACAAGTGACCCTGGCAGCCCTGGGGCCTCATTGCCTCCTTGTCCCTGCTCAGCAGCCTGGCAGGGGCCGCCCCATGGTGCTGCCCTTGGCATTGCACATCCCCACATGCCAGTGGCCCGGGAAGAGCCCTGAGCAATGAGGGAGGGACAGCATCTGCCTTGCCAGGGGCTGGGGCTCAGCCCTTGGCCCTTGCCATTCCTGAAACACATCCAGCTTTGCTCAGCACCACAGACACCTTTCCCTTGCTTGTCCCCAGCTGCCATCAGGGCCTCCAGTCTTCTGCTCTGCCTGGAACCTGGGGACGCTTTCTCACTCGTGTCTCTCATTTCAACTACAAGAAACTTCAGTGTTTCCATCTGACTTGGAGCTCTTGAGGAGTTTCTGGAGCACACTCTGAGGGACTGAGTGTGATGCCAAGAGCCCCAAAGGCCCGAGAGGGTGATGAAAGTGCTGGTGCTGTGTCTGTGCTGCTGAGCTGGGCCGGGCTCCTGGCCCAGAGGCAGCTCCTGGCAAGGGCAGCGCTGCAGAGAGACAGCTCTGGCCAGGAGCAGCTCCTGAGCACTGCCCAGCAGGGCTGGGGCCCTGCCAGGGCAGCTCAGGGACACAGAGAGCAGGCCCAGACAGAGCTGCCAGGGGCTCAGCACTGGCAGGGGCTGTGGGATGTGCCAGAGGGGGCTGTGTCCCAGCAGCACCTCTGTGGCTGTGTCCTGGAGCCCCAGAGCAGCTGTGATGTCAGAAAGGGGCTGTGTGACAGCTCCGAGTGGGTTGTGTGTGGTCACAGATGGGGCTGTGACATGACAGAGTTTGTTGTGTGAGGTTACTGAGCAGCTACGGCATCATAGAGGGGACTGTGTGACATCACAGAGAAGGCTGTGTGTCACCCTGAAAACTCAGATTCTGAGCTTGCTAACATAGTTTTCTAAAGACTTTCCCAGGACAGTAACTGTAAACATAGATATGTGTACATTCTTTCTGTTACACGTCTTGTGATGAGCATCTCTCATGGCCAGTGCAGGGGGAAAGTGTTATCCTGACCATCCAATCCCTGGCCATGGTCAGAAGCCTATAAATCCTGGGAGGAAAAATAAACTCTGCTCTTTCTTGCACCACACCTCAACCTGTGTCCGTGTGATCTATTGATCTTTAGCAGCAACAGCTGTGACATCACAGAGAGGACTGTGACATTAGACATTAGATATATGACACCACAGAGCAGGCTGTGCCATCACTGATTGATTGTGTGACATCACTGAGCAGACTGTGACACCACATGGTTGTGATATGAAATCCTAGAGCGAGCAGTGACATCATAGAAAAGCAATGTGGCATCTCAGGACAGGTTGTATGACATCACAGTGCTGACTGTGACATCACAGAGTGAACAATGACATCAAATGTGGCTGTGTGACATCACAGAATGCTATGTGACATCACGAGGTGGTTTTGTGGCATATGGGAAGAGCTGTGACTTCACAGAAAGGTGGTGTGACATCCTGGGGCAGGTTGTGTGACACCACTGAGTGGGCTGTGACATCCCAGGTGTCTGTGTGACATATCAGGGGGCTCTGAGAGGTCACTGGGGAGAAGTCCAGAGAAGTCCAACGCTGCCCTTGCAGCAGCCTGTCTGCACAGAAACACTTCCAGGGCTCTCTGCATTTCCCTTCCCTCACTCTTGCCTCACTCACACACCTCCCAACAACCCACTTGGTGCTTTCAGCTGCAAGGAGTTCAAAGCTTCTCTGTCCTTCAGCAGCTGCTCTAATTCTGCCTTCAGCCAACTCTGGGGCTGTGTTTATTGTAGAACTCCCTGTGTGTCTCAAACATTCCTTGTGTGGCTCTGCCTTGGGGAAGGGGAACCTCCTTGGTGGCACCTTGGGCTTGGCACACACTTGAGGAGGGTGTCTGTTTTCCATGGGGAAACTCAGCAGTTTTAGATTGCTAAAATCAAAGAAGGAAAACCCCTCTTTGCCTGAGTGCAGCCAGTTCTGTGAGCAAAGCAGGTCCCAGGAGAATGAGGAGAGACAGGATGGGGCTGGGGAATGTGGAGCAAGGTTGTCCCCACTGGGTCAGACCTCAAGGCACAGCTTCTCTGACCTGGCCACACCTCCTTAGGAGAGACCCTGGATCAATATCCATCACTGAATGCTGCAATCACCTCTGCTCTAAAGAGAAGAGGAATAAAAGACACCCTTTAAAATAGGAATACATATTTCTTAGAAGCTCTTTGAACTATTTCTCCATAACTATTGTAGGAAACTTTCCTAAGAACGGAACAAGACCAGAGGGAAATCAAGGTACAGCCATGGTTTGTTAGGATTTGCTTGATCCTAATGAGCCCCGTGGTGCATTTGGAGCTGAGCCCTTGAACCTCAGGGCCTGAGAGGAGATTGCACAAACCTTTCCAGGAGCCCAAGTCAGAGGAAAAACCCAGAGTGTCTCCAAGCATTAATGGGTGCCACTGAGGTCCATCCCCAGCACAGGCTCCTCATGGACTCCTTGGAGGAGAGAACTGGAGGCCAGGATTGCACAAAAACCTCCCAGAGACTCAGGGTGGGAAGGAAAATCCAAAGTAGCTGAAAAAGCCCTGAGTATCTCAAAGTATTGATGAGCCCCACTGAGTGTCAATGCAAAGCTCCCAAGGGACTCGTTAAAGCAGATAATTGGGACCAGGATTGCACAAACTTCTCAGAGACTCAGTGTGGGAAGGAAAAAGGAAAGTGCCTTAAGAACCTGAAGTACCTTGAAGCATTAATGAGCCCCACTGAGTGTTGTTACTGACAAAGGCTCTCAAGGGACTAATTACAGCAGATAATTGGAGGCCAGGATTGCACAAAGCTCTCAGAGACTCCAAGGCAAAAGCCAAAGTCCTTTGAAAAAGCTGCAGTCCCTGGGAGCATGAAGGAGCCCCCAGGGCCATTCCTGAGCAAGGCTCCCCAGGGACTCCTTCCAGCAGATCCCTGAGGCCACTGGCATGTGGGCTAGGGGGGATGCTGAGGGCAGGCCAAGGGGGTGACAGTGGCCAGCCTTGCTGGGGCTGTGCCAGGAGGCCCCAGGGCCTCAGGACAAGGTGTCTCCTCACAGCCCTTGCTGGCACAGCTTTGGCTGCTGTGGCCCAGGGCACCAAGCCTTGGCTTCTCTTTGTCCCCAGCTGTCATCAGTGCCTCCAGTTCTCTGCTCTGCCTGGGGCCTGGGGACACTTTCTCAGTCACGTCCCTCAGTGGGACCCATTAAAAGTGAAAGAAACTTTGGAGTTGGATTCTGACTTGGAGTTCTTGAGAGGTTTCTTCCCCTCCCTGTCAGGGGCTGATGTTCAGGGCCTCAGCACAAAGCCCCAAGAGGCTCATTAAAGTCCTGCTGCTGTGTCTGTGCTGCTGAGCTGGGCCGGGCTCCTGGCACAGAGGCAGCTCCTGGAAACCAAGAAGAGCTTCAAAAGCACATTTCTCTTGCTGAGCAGCTCTTCTGGCAGCCCAGCAGGGCTGGGGCACTGCCTGCAGCCACCCTGGGCACAGCCCAGAGGCACAGAGAGCTTCAATCAGTCAGGGCTGGGAAGGTGCTGAGAAGTGCCTGGGGCAGAATCCCTGCCAGCCCTTGGCACAGGAAGCCTCTGGCTGCAGGACAATGCAGCTGCAGCTCCTGGAGGCATCTCCTAAAGCTGGAACATGCCAGTGCCTACAGACTCTGTGAGTACATTCTCTGCCTGTCCCTTGTGCAGAGCAGCCAGGGGTGCCCAGGGCTGTCCTGCAGAGCAGGGTCCTGCAGCCCAGGGCGCTGTGCTGGGGCAGGGACTCTGCTGCCTGCCAGGGACAGCTCTCAGCCGGCCCGGGGAGCTGCTCCCAGCGCTGGGGAGAAGCTGTGGGGGGAAGGAGCCACCCTGAGCAGGGCAGGGGCTGCTGCTGAGAGGGGCTGTGTGGGGCAGGGCTGCTCCCAGCTCCAGTCCAGTCTGGGCACAGCTCCAGAGGACACTTCCCAAAAGAAGGTGAGCCTGGGATTGATGTAAAGATCAGGAGCTTTCCTGAGACTGTTTTCAATGTCTTGCTTTAAGCAGGGTGGGAAAGCTGGGATGATGACAAAAAGATTTTTGCTTTTTATATATGTTTAATATATTTTTAGATCTGTAAACTATTATTATATAGTTATAAAATTATAATCTTTAATTAACTCTATTAAATTACTAGTACATACTTATATAACTATTATCCTTAATTAACTCTAGCATGTTTCCTAACCTTTCTCTTAGAATTTAGAATAATTATCTGACCTTCTAAATACATTTCTGAAATACTGTATAGTCTTATCATCAGAAAGAGGAGCTACAAGAAGAACATTTTGTTTTGTAACCAGAATGTGAGCAGTCATAACAAAAAGTGGGGCAAAGAAACCCTTGGACCTACTCTAATAGATTGTCTCAGGGGTGTGTAACTGGGGCAGCTGAATCTCCTATTGAATGTTTCTGTTAAATATCCTAATTAATCAACCTTAATAAATTGTTGAAATAAGGGGGCCGGGTGTGTCCCATCCCCAATGGGACACCTAGAAGTTTCCAATGAAGGCGTTTTTTACTTTACTGTTCTAACACTGTTGCAAGGAGTTCTTTTTCTCTTTTGATTATAGACAAGAGGAAGATGAGAGAAGCAGAAGAGGAATTGTAATCCCAGAATCACAGAACATTCTGAGTTGAAAGGGACACACCAGGAACAGCAAAGTAATGTTGGAACATTTACAGAGATGCCAGAATTGTAAGTTTGGGTGCTCAGTCTCTCTGCTGGGAGGCTCCTAAACAGCCTAAATGCACTGCTCTGATATTGTCATTGGTATCTGGGGCTCTCAGGGAGGCTCTGGCATCTGCAGCAGCTGAGTCAGGCCCTGCCCTTGGGATTGCTGCCAGGCAGGTGTGTCCATGGGAATGGGGTGTCCCAGCTTCCCTGTGACCTGTGGGGCTGTGGGCAAAGCAGTCCATGGGAAAGGGGAATGAGCTGAGCCCCTCCCTGAGATCCCATCATGGGCACACCTGGGGATCTCCTTGCTGTGTCCTTCCAAGCTCTGAGCTGCCCTCCTGGCTGCAAATCTGTGCCAGAGCCTCTCAGAGTTCCCTGAATGTCCCACGGGGAAGGGCAGAGATGCCACAGCTGAGGAAATGCTGTTGGCTCTGCCAAGGGAGCCGTGAGTGTCCTTGGCAGAGGGGGGTGCTGAGCCCTTGCCCAGAGACCTTTAGAGAGGGTGAGACATTCAGGGATCCCTCTGCTCTGGGCAGGGTCTGGTTTATGCCAGGGTGACACAGGAGTGTGACTGTGCTCTGATTCCAGCCAAAGGTGCAAACCCAGGGCAGTTGGGAACAAGCCCATCCAGCCCCTCACCTTCCCTAAGCCACAGGGAATCCTTTGCCTCTCACATCTCTCAGTGGGAAATTCTGAGTGCAGCAGAAATGCTGGGGATTTCTGACCTCAGAGAACCAGGAATGATTTGTGGGCAGGAAAAGAATGCCTAAAATTTCTTCCTGCACTCAATGTCTTTTAGAAGTGGGAGTAAATATGGCAACAAGCCCTTCTGCATTAGGAGTGATTCCCCTCACAAATCCTGAATTTCCAGCCTTTACCCTCTCCTGCATGGCCACAAACCCAGGGCAGCAGGGCAGAGATGGCTCCTGGAGAGCCCCCAAGCATGGGCCTGGCTGCTCCTGGCACACTCAGACAGCACAGCTGGAGCTCAGTCAGGGACCTGGGTGAAGATTTTCCCAGAGCAGCAACAAGGGTGGGTGAGTCCCAGTCTCTCCTGATTTGTCACTGCTCTTTTTCTTCATGAACAGGTCCCCACGTGCAGCCACAGCAAATGTCCAACAGCAGCTCCAGCAGCCACTTCCTCCTGCTGGCATTGGCAGACACGCGGCAGCTGCAGCTCCTGCACTTCTGCCTCCTCCTGGGCATCTCCCTGGCTGCCCTCCTGGGCAACGGCCTCATCATCAGCGCCGTAGCCTGCAGCCACCACCTGCACAGCCCCATGTTCTTCTTCCTGCTCAACCTGGCCCTCACTGACCTGGGCTGCATCTGCACCACTGTGCCCAAAGCCATGCACAATTCCCTCTGGGACACCAGAGACATCTCCTACACAGGATGCGCTGCACAAGTATTTTTTTTGGTTTTCTGTGCTGCAACAGAGTTTTCCCTTCTGACCATCATGTGCTACGACCGCTACGTGTCCATCTGCAAACCCCTGCACTACGGGACCCTCCTGGGCAGCAGAGCTTGTGCCCACATGGCAGCAGCTGCCTGGGCCAGTGCCTTTCTCTATTCATTGCTGCACACGGCCAATACATTTTCCCTGCCCCTGTGCCATGGCAATGCCCTGGGCCAGTTCTTCTGTGAAATCCCTCAGATCCTCAAGCTCTCCTGCTCCAATTCCTACACTAGAGAACTTGGGCTCATTGCAGTCAGTGCCTGTTTGGTATTTGGCTGTTTTGTGTTCATTGTTTTCTCCTATGTGCAGATCTTCAGGGCTGTGCTGAGGATCCCCTCTGAGCAGGGACAAAGGCACAAAGCCTTTTCCACCTGCCTCCCTCACCTGGCTGTGGTCTCCCTGTTTATCAGCACTGCAGCATTTGCCTACTTGAAGCCCCCTTCCATCTCCTCCCCATCCCTGGATATGGCCCTGTCAGTTTTGTACTCAGTGGTGCCTCCAGCCCTGAACCCCCTCATCTACAGCCTGAGGAACCAGGAGCTCAAGGCTGCAGTGTGGAGAATGATGACTGGATCATTTCAGAAACTGCTGGCCAATTCCTGCAAATCACTTGTAATAAAGTAATTTTTAATCACTTGTAAATGACTTGTAATAAAAGTAATGTTGGATACTTATTGTTGGTTTGGTTGGTTTTTTTCCATTGTTTTGGTTTTCTCATAGTGTCTGAAAAGAATGTCATTGTTTGTGCCATTTCTCATTTTGTTTCCCTCTCCACCTTCCCTGTGGACCCAGACTCTGTCAATGAAGAGCTGCGCTCTTGGTGGCTTTAAAGGAACTAAAGGATCTCCCAGCAAAGTTTTCTCCAGAGATGCCCCTTTTGTTCCCTTCTCTGCAGTTGCAGCAGCAGTGTCTGTGTGCAGAGCTGGGGGCAGATCAGTGCTGGCACAGCAGCTGTGCCCAGGAGCAGCAGCACTTGGTGTTGCCAGTGCTGCTCCCGTGCCACTGCCCCGCTGCCCTCCTGGCCCTGGTGTTGCTGCAGGGCCTGAGTGCTCTCGGGGCCGGGCACAGCCCTGGGGGTGGCAGTGCCGGGGCTGCAGCAGGGACAGGCCATGGGCACTGCTGGGGCAGCGCTGACGCCTCAGGGCAGGGCCTGGGGGCTCCAGGCTCCTTGCCCAGGCTCTCTCAAGAACACGGCCAGGCCAAAGCTCAGCACAGAAAACCCCCGTGAGCAGCCCCAGGCTGGCCGTGGGCAGGCTGGGGGCAAACAGCATGGCTGGGGCTCTGCAAGGTCCCTGGGGGAGATGGGAAGGAGCAGCAGAGCAGGGGCTGATCCATCCCCACTGTGCTGGACACCCCAGGGCAGCGTCCCAGAGCGTCCTCATGGAGCTGCCAACAACATCCCCCTGTGCAGCCCTGGCCTCTCCCCCAGCTCAGAGAGGTGCCGCATCCTTGCAGGCACATGTCATGAATAAAATCTCTCAAGAAATCCACCCAGGATAAAATACTGTGTTTAGTTATGTACAGTTAATGTTCTTATCCCATTTGTAAACCTTGTACCCCTTGTCTACTCTGATGGTTATCAGTAATTACTTATTAATTAATTAATTAATTAGTAATTAATTACTTACCAGTTTCTGAAGTGTTTTAAAGGTTCTTATGAGACATTCCTGTACCCTTTCCCCTTACTTCCCTGCTACCTTGTAACAGAGCTGCTCCCATGGGGGCTAAATCCAACTAACAAAAGCAACCCATTAGAAAGGTGTGCCACAGGACCAGGCAACTCCCATGGTCGCTGTGCCACACTAGAACAAAGAAACTCCCAGGAAGCTGTGTAACCGAGTAAAATGCAAACTAAGGCATGAAGGACACCAAAACAATGAGCTAACAGAGGAATAAAAGGACAAGGAAACATTCGAGCAAGCTATGATGCAAGATCATCTCCCTGCATCACCTAAACCTGCTTAGAAACCATCTTCCTGCATCACCATGACCTAAAGAGGACCGGAAAGGACTGACAGCCCTAGACAGCAAACCAGATCGACAGGTCCCTGGCTAGTCTCATGAGGATGGAAGCCCGAGCTCTGCAGTGTGTGCTGCAAAGCTGAATTGTGTCTCCTCTTTGGAGCTGACAGTTTGGGAATGGCCGTGATGCAAACAACGCCTCGGGCCCCCACCACCCCAAGAGCTGAATCCTAATAAAGGCATCAAACAGGAGTCTTGTCTCCTGGCCAATTTCTTTCAATTACCGTGTGCTGCACAGGCCGTGGCCGAGGGGGCCTGGACCCACCCGGAGCTCCTCCCGGAGCCCAGCGGACTCCAGCTCAGCGGGGCCGGCAGCGGGGCACGGCTTAGGCTCGGCAAGGTGTGAGCAGCCGTGGTCCGGCCCAGCCTCAGCCGGGGTCCCGCAGCCTCCCGTCCCCACCCGGTCACTGCTGGGGCCAGCCCGGCCCCGCCAGGCCGAGCCTGTGTGATTCAGCCCTTCTGGGACACAGGGCCAGAAAGACTTCAGCCCTGAAGCAGCAGGCTTTGAGTTCAAGCCTTGGGAAGCACTTGCCAAAGGCTTGATGGCAATTCATACGTTCATCAAGTCACCCCACTGAAAGTTATGTTTCTAGAATCTTCCCGTATCTCTCCCCCAGTTGGTTGCAATTCGCCGCAGTATTTTGCATCTTTCTAACCCCAGTCTGTGTCTGGACCCATGCCCTCAGACTGCGCCCTCACACCTCCCCTAGATATTGTTGTGTCTGCCCCTAGGCCTGGTCTTTGCACTTTGCTCCTGTGCTGCGCAGGCTTTATGGGCCTCATCCCTACTTGATTTTCCTATTCCAGTTGGTTTTGGGGACTCCAGCGAACCCGCTCCTTTAATTTCCTCCTCGGTTGCCCGGGTGTCAGGGGACCCTGAAGCTTTAAGGATTGTTGTGGCCACTGTCAGCACGACTGCAAGGGCCGCAGTGCAGCGGGGCCCGGCCCGACTGGCAGCCGGGTACCTCCTCAAAGGTGGAAGCAAGAGAGAGATTTCCCTGGCTTGTCTGCCTGCAAAATGTCAATCTCACAGAGGTGGATGCAGCTTTTTAAATGCTTTAATAGGCAGTCAGTTCCCACAGCTAGCCAGCTCTTGGATTTTGCTTGGCACAGGGGCAGCTCTCGCTTAGCAGCTCCTCTCAGTAAAATCATTTCCATGGGGGGCTTCTTCCCTGCTCACCAAATAGCAATTCATGCAAAAGCAGCACAAACTGTTCTTCCTGTCCTCCTATCTTTGCCAGAGAGTGCCTTTCAAAGGGATAATAATTGGGAGGGAGGGGGTTTACATTTTCCATTGCAAAGGAGCCTCCTGCCTCCCTTAGCAGGCCCCTGTCTTTCAAACGAAGACACACACGGTCTCCTTTTGCACCTTCACTTGGCCCCAGCCACTCCTGATCATTTGAAGGAGCGGCTCAGAAGAAGGGGCTGCCATCCCCCAAGGCCTGGGCTGCTCCAGGCCACTCCTGGTGCCTTGGGCTGTTGAAGTGGTGTGGGGTGGCCTTTGTGACACAGGCACGGGGTGCCGGGGTGGCCTTTGTGACACAGGCACGGGGTGCCGGGGTGGCCTTTGTGACACAGGCACGGGGTGCCGGGGTGCCCTTTGTGACACAGGCACGGGGTTCCGGGGTGGCCTTTGTGACACAGGCACGGGGTGCCGGGGTGGCCTTTGTGACACAGGCATGGGGTGCTGGGGTGGCCTTTGTGACACAGGCAGGGTGCGTCAGGGCCCGTGGTGACGCGGGACCTTGCGGTGCCCAAAGTCCATTGTGACATGGCAGAGCCCCGCCCCGGCTGGGGGGTATATAAAGGGCTTGTGGGGCCTGGGTCAGTCCCAGGACAGTGGCTGTGTCCAGGTACCTGTGTGCGCCAGAGGACTGCAGGCACAGAGGAGGAGAAGGCAAAGCCCAAGTCCCAGCCCCCCAGGCCCTGGCCCGGCTCACAGAGAGCCCAGGCCTTGAGGGAGCAGCAGGAGGAGGCTGAGAGGGCAAGCAGAGGGAGGAGAGGAGCCGTGGAGTCCTGCGCTGAGGAAGAGACAGAGCTCTGCCGAGGAGAAATGAACAAGTTCCAGCAAGGGACTCCCGGGGAAGCCTGCACTGAGCCACAGCTGTCCCCAGGAGAAGCCCAAAGCTGCCAGGAGCTCTCTGAGTGGGATGAAGTCCTTGAGCAAGAGCTGGTCCAAGTATGGGGGAGCTACTGGCATTTCTGGGACTGGGATGAGGGCAGGGAGCAAGAGCCCTCCCCAGCTGTCTCCGAGTGGGACGAGTGCAGGGAGCAGGAGCCGTGGCAGGCGAACAGCGATCACTGTCAGGAATTCTCAGATTGGGAAGAATCTCCTGAGCAGCGGCTGTCCCCAGGAGAAGGCACGAGCCGCCGGGCACTCTTGGACTGGGAAGCTTGCCGCAAGCAAGAGCTGTGCCAGGATGGCCAGGAGGTGACTGGAGGCAAAGCAAAGAGAAAATCCTCCAGGTCCAGCTGGGATGATGACAGTGATGGAGGGCTGGCTCAGGACAGCAGGGAATACTGCGACATCCTGTGCAGCCAGCTCAAGGCCTGGCAGCGGGAGGACAATGACTGGGATGAGGTGAGCGTCCTGGAGCTGCACGAGGAAGGAGAAGAGGCCAGGCAGCAGAGACTGGCAGATTTAGCCCGAGAGGGAATCCTGCTGCCCGTCCCTCGAGAAGCTTGGGTGGAGTGCCAGGAGCCCGAGCTGTGCCCACAAGAGCAACTCTGTGCCGGGCCTGGCCCTGTGGCAGCCCAAGCCACGGTGGAAGATGTCTCTTCTCCTGGGCAGCCGCTTCCCCACAGGAAAGGCCGCTTGCTCTTGAGGCGGGTGCTGCGGGTGCTGCTGGCGCTGCGGGGGCTGTTCCACTGCCCCTGCCTGGTGGGCACAGCCACAGGATCAGCGCCCGCTGCCAGCAGTGCCGGGCTGCAGATGGCGGCTGCTCCGCGGCCTGCCCGGCGCCCCGAGGGAGCCGCACGGGCTGCCCCGGCCTGCGCTGGCCCTGCGGGCCGAGTCGGCCCCGGCCACTCTGCGGCACCCCTGGGGCAGCTCCCCGAGGGCACACGGCAGCCCAAAGCGGCACCCGAAGGGGGACCCTCGCTGCTGGGGCTCAGCGCCGCATCCCGGCCCATCGTCCGGCCGGGAAGGCACCTGGAAAGTCATCGGCTCCCAGCGGCAGCCTGGCACCGCCAGCGGCACCCCTGCACCGGGTCCCCGAGGGCCACAGCCACACGGCTCTTGGCCCTTTGCAGGGACACTGGCTCCAGCTCCTCCCTGCTGGACTCCAAGGCCATTTCCTCTCCTCCGGAAAGGACTCCATGCTGATCCTGGGGCACTTTGGCCATGAGGAATGGACACAGACAGGAGGTGTTGCTCCCAGGACACGACGGCGGCCTGCTGGACTGCAACACACACAGTTCTAACAAAAGAAAAGAAAGTTGTGTTTAGGAAGTAGTAGTAGGAAAGAAAAAGCCCAACACCCCCCCCCCCCCCACTAAAACCTGCATAAGACCCTCCAGAAACCAAAAAATGATAAAGAGTAAGAATAGGAATATTAGGAAGAAGAGGTAGAAGCTGAAGTAGATGAAGACGTACTTAAAACATGGAAAATTAAGAATAAGAATAAAATGTTGGAGTCTGGAATACAGAGTGTGTGCCCTTGTTTCTGATACTTAGTTATAAGATCCAGGTATAAGTTCCCCCAGGCAGGGCAAGTCCCTGGGTGCTGCCCCCGGCCCAGATAGCTTTCAGATGGGAAAAACTATCAGAAGTAAGGTTTTAGAAGACAAAATGTCTTCCCTGCTGACAGCACCGTAAGGAATAGCTGCAGGGCAGAGTTTTAAAAACAGAGGTTGTCTTGACCTCTCTACAGCCTTGCATGGTGCTCAGCATGATAAATCAGGGGAAAAAAATATTATAGTGGTGTGGCAGCAGCCTCAGGGAGACAAAGAGTTAACATTGTCCCACCCCAAACCTCTTGAGAAGGGAGGCCAAGGAGTTCTGATTGGGTTTGAGTCCCTGAGGGGTTCTCCCTTGCTGTGCTTCTACTGGTCCCTGACCCTGAACTCCACCCTCAAAGGTGGAAACCCTTGAGAGTTCTGTCCCTCAAAAACCCCTGCTGTGCCTCTGTTCAGGGCTCTCTGTTCTGGACCTGACTTTGTTCCCATGCTGAATAAATGGTTTCGTGAACCGGGAGCCCGTCTCGGTTGGTGTTTGATGCTGGTCCCCAGAATCCTGCTGCTTCCCTGGACGAGATCCTGAGGTTGCTGACTGCAACATATGGTGAGAGAATGCGTGGCATCCAGTGAAGCAAGAGAACAGCAGGACCCGGCTCCATGGACACCTCGTAAGTCACCGGCTGATGGCTTGAGAGCCAGCGAGACCCCCGCCTAAGAAATGAGGACTCGAGAGTACCTGGCAGGAAGGCTGGGTTGGGAGTGCCTCGGGCATGGGGACAAAAAGGGCTTACGGAGGTGTGGGAGCCGAGACCAGACACAGGGACACCTTACATCACCCAACGAGACGTATCATGGACGATATTAACATTATGGACGATTATATTAACATTATGGATGATTATGGATGGTATCAACATTATGGACGATTATATTAACATTATGGACGATTATGGATGGTATGGCACTTCTGGTGGACTGTTTTTGTCTTCTGTGAAGTTCCTTTTTTTTTTTTTTTTTTGGTGTATACCTCCCTGTTCCTTCCCCTTTCCTCTGTTCCTAAGGGCAGGACAAAGGGTGAAAAAAGCCAAGATGGCTCGGGGCTACTGCTGTCTCCCCGTCACCCTGGTGTCTTTCTGCCATCCCATCCCCTGTTTTCCTGAAGGCAGGCAAGGGACGGAGAACATCCAGAGTGATGCAGGTCTGCTGCCGTGTGCCCGCTGTTCCGTGTCCTCCTTCACCCCCTGTCTTTCCATATTCCCCGTTCCCGGTCCAGGAAAGTCCGTCCCGGCCTCCCCCCATCCCAAGATGGCTCTGGCCACGCGGTCTGGGATCCCTTGTTTCCCGCCTTGCTCCTTCTTTTCCAGCCCCGAACCTTCCCTTCCCCCAGTAACTCCTGCTTCGCTCCCACCCCTTTGTTCGGTGCTCCACCCCTGGGGGCTCTGCCTTTTCCATCCTGGGCAACACCTCCTCCGGGGAGATCGAAACTGGAACTGAGCTCCCAGAGCCAGTGTTTCACCGAGATCATCTAAAGCAGCGATGCCCACATGGGAACCAGAGCCGAAACTGGAGATCGAAGAACTCTGCCCCTCGTGAGAGGAGATCTAAGAGCTGCACCCTTCCTCAAAGAGAATCCTAAACTGCAAGAGACTGAACTAAAAAACCATTATGTTTGCATTAAGTACCATCACCGTTTCATTTGCATGGCGTGGTCCAAGATTTAAATGTTTGTTTTCAATTTTGTTTTTTCTGTTTGCTTAATGTGTTTTGTTACTGAGTTTCTGTTGTCCCACAAAGCAAAGCGGGTGCTCTGTGGAGGAGGTGAGATTTTAAGGTGTATGTCTGGAAACATTTTAAGCTCCTAATTAAAATTTGAATAAATAAATAAAAAAATAAATAAATAGATAAGAAAGGAGCAGATGTGGCAGCAGCCTCAGGGAGACAAAGAGTTACATTGTCCCACCCCAAACCCCTTGAGAAGGGCAGCCCAGGAGTTCTGATTGGGTTTGAGTCCCTGAGGGGTTCTCCCTTGCTGTGCTTCTACTGGTCCCTGACCCTGAACTCCACCCTCAAAGGTGGAAACCCTCGGGGGTTCTGTCCCTCAAAACCCCTGCTGTGCCTCTGTTCGGGGCTCTCTGTTCTGGACCTGACTTTGTTCCCATGCTGAATAAATGGTTTCGTGAACCGGGAGCCCGTCTCGGTTGATGTTTGATGCTGGTCCCCAGAATCCTGCTGCTTCCCTGGACGAGATCCTGGAGTTGTGGACTGCAACAGCAGGGTATTGGATGAAATACACAAATTGACACATGGGGGACGCAGGGTCTATGTGACCACTCCTTGAGGGAGAACATCTGCATAGGGGTTTATGATATAGCAAAGGCCATCACTCAGGGCTGTGTAACGTGTCAAAGGGTAAAACAACGAGTGATGACGAAACCCGTACCAGGGGGGAGGGAACTAGCGGAGAGACCCTTCCAAAATGTGCAAATTGATTTCACAGAAATGCCTCTAGCACAGGGATACAAACACCTGCTAGTGATCATAGATCACCTGACCCATTGGCCAGAGGCTTTTCCCACTTGGAATGAAAGAGCGAGAGTAGTAGTCAAAATACTTTTGGAACATATTGTCCCCAGGTATGGGTTAATCAATAACATAGACTCGGACCAAGGCCCCCATTTCACTGCCCGTGTCCTCCAGGAAACCACTGAAGCCCTGGGGATAAAGTGGAGGTTACACACCCCATGGCATCCCCAGAGCTCCGGTCAGGTAGAACGGATGAATAAGACCATAAAAACGACCTTAACCAAGCTGACTCTGGAGACTAAATTAGATTGGATAAAATGTTTCCCTTTGGCTTTATTACAGATAAGAACCCAACCTCGAGCAGATTTAGGGGTATCCCCCTATGAAATGTTATTTGAACTCCCCTTCCTAATTACTCCTTACAGCACTGCCCAGTATACTGAAGGGGAAGAAACCTCAAGGAGGTATTTGGAAACTGTTGTTAAAACTTTAGAAAACCTCAGGAAAAAAGGGTATCTCCCTCAAACTCCTCCCTTAGAGGTAGACACACACCATATTAACCCCGGGGATTGGGTATTGGTAAAATCTTGGGCTAACTCTCCTCTCACTCCAAAGTTTGAAGGACCCTACCAAGTTCAACTCACCACACATACGGCTGTGAGAACCCGGGAAAAAGGGTGGACACACGTGAGTCGAGTTAAAGGACCAGTGGCACCACCAGATGGGGAAGTAAACTCCAAAAAAGATCCCTCTAACTGGACTGTTGTCCCCAACGCCAAGGACTTGAAAATAACCTAAAGAAGGAAACCCAGAGACTAAAGTCCCCAATCAGGAACTGGAATTACAACAGTTGTTGTTAAGTGTTCTCTTGGCTGCAACATTTGTGGTTAAGTGTTTCTTTAAAGTTTGTGAAATAATGCTAAAGTGTTTTCCAGTTGTCATTAACTTGTAACTATTGTTATTATTGCTTGAAAAGGTGGAAGAACCCCAAATAGGGCTCGAATCCCTAGCCAAGACTATATCCCTCACAGGGCAGCTTTCCCAAGACCAAAACCGACAACAGTAAAAAGGAGAAGGACAAAAAAAATAATAAAGCTGTAAGCCTTGGACTCAGACACCCAAAAAAGTGTGAGGAAAACCCCAAGAGGCAAGACCAGGGGAGATCAAACATGGTTCCTGCTGGACTCTTGGGACTCACGGACTGCAGGGAGCCTAAAAGGATCATCACAAGGCTCATGGTAGGTCTGGTGATAGCAATGCACCTCACCAATGCCATGGGGACAGACTCTTGCATGAAATGTTATTATCCCTTGTATGATGGGGAAAATCTAGGGTCCCTGGTAAGGGTCCACACAAACTTGAGTCCTTCTTGTTACAACAAATCACAATTAGAAGAATGCCAAGAAAACAGAAAAACATATTGGATTACCAGAAATACGGTCACTTTTAGAGAACGTCTTCTGGGAGACTGTCCCATGAGGGATACTTGGCTGTGCTTTGAAAAGAATGAACCAGTAAAAGGTGAACCTGATGTGGTAAAGGAGAAAAGAGTGGACATGAGCGTGGGAAATGAAGAATGGGAAAATTTGAGTGGGAAGAACTTGTTCATTGATTCAGCTGAAAACATCAGCAAGGAATTAAATATAACTGATTGTTGGGTATGTGGGAGTACTAAAATGTCTGATATTTGGCCCTGGGAGGGAATTAGCTTGAAACCTCGAGAAATTTTAAGCATAAAATGAACTGGGGAAGGCCAAAGAACGCCAGGGTATAGGAGAAGGGAAAAATGGGAGTTAAAGGCTAAGGTAATTGGGGAAGACTGTATTCCACAAACTGGAAAAAGATATAGAACCCTGGTGGGGCGGATGGCATGCAAAAGATATAACGAAGAATCTAGGAACTAAATGGGTTCCCCAAGAGCCCAACCAATATTGGTCCTTAGAGAAGAGGGAAAAAGGGTGCATTCATCACAAAGGATATAACCTTTATGAATGTGCAGAAAAAAGGATCAATCCCTTCTGGGGAATTAGAAGCCTATCAAAGTATTGTGAGAACCCTTATTAAGACAGGGAGGGTTTTTGGGAAGCCCCAGATGATTTCTTTTGGATCTGCGGGGATGCAGCTTATACACATCTACCAGGAGACTGGTCAGGTAGCTGCACGATTGGGGTGATAAAACCAGCTTTCTTCCTGCTCCCAAAAGAGACTGGCTCAGAGCTTGGAGTACCACTATATGACAACATAAAGAGGCCCCTAAAAAGGAAGAAGAGGAGTGTAATAAGCACAGGAGGGACCCAGAATTGGAAAGGAACAGTCTGGACCCTGGAGAAAATAATAAGAACTTATGGGCCAGCGACCTGGGCCCAGGATGGGTCCTGGGGATATAGGACCCCAATATACATGTTAAACAGAATAATCAGGCTCCAAGCTGTAATTGAAATAACATGGAACAAAACGGCCCTGGCTCTTGATCATGTAAGTGACCACCTCTCCCAGACCCGAACAGTGGTGTACCAACTCCGACTGGCAGTAGATTACCTTCTCGCTGATGAGGGGGGAATCTGTGGGAAGTTCAACACCTCTGAATGCTGCCTAGAAATAGATGATAAAAGTGAAGTAATCTGGAACATTTCTAAAGAGATCAGAAAAATCTCCTACGTAGGGAACCAAGAATGGATGCCGATCCTGAATACTGATTGGTGGGATAGTTTCTGGTCCTTTAAGGGCTGGTGGAAAAAGGTGGCATTCATTGGTATAGCGGGACTAGCAGGACTGTTATTTCTTCCCTGCGTCATCCCGTGTCTGATCAGAATGATTACCTCAGTAATACAGTCTAGCAGCACGATCTACAACTCATTAGAAATAACCCAAGAGAAGGGAAAAACTAAGATCCTAATGTTAGAAAGTTCAGAGCTGAAAGAAGCAAAAAGGGTATATGACCAATACCAAAGACTAAAGAAATTTCACTACCAGGAGCCTGAAACAAGTTGACGCAGGCTGATGCCTGGTCAAATTAAAAGAAGGGGGATATTGTTATAAACAAAAATCCCAATGTTCAAATTATATGTTCCTGTTTCAATCCCAGTTTAGGTCCCTGGATAAGGGGTTTTGGTGTTTTAAGTCCCAAAAGTGTTCACTGTTAAGAAGTTTGTACTTGTTTTATCCTTGCATTTGTATCCCCATCCCTTACCCCCTCCCAACCCATCAGGTAATTTAGCCGCTGCTGCCCAGGATGAACTTCCCCATTTCCCATAAAGACTTGCACATGGGTGCATATTAAAATCATATTACCACCTGGGAGCAAAGACAGCCCTGGACAATGAGCCACGCTCAGGGAACATCTGGAGGACCACACTGTGGAGGCAGCGGGGACCTGGGGAGACTGGGTACGCCAATCCCAGTCCAGCAAGCTGGTTGCCATGACCTGGGCAGGACTTGAGAGGGAAGACACCCCTGGACTTTCGAGCCTAAGACAGAGTCTCTGGGTGATCCTGGCGAGGATAGAGGCTCCAGTCCTGCTGACAGTGGATGATGACAGGCCTGTGTGATCCTCGACATCGACCACAGGGAGCAGCGGCGGCGTGCACCCCGAGCCCCCGCCTCTAGGCCCAGTTCTCTCTAATAAAGGCTTGTTAATTGGAGCAGAAGGTCTCCTGGCCCTTTAATTCACCGCACCTGCACTGCCGGGGGAGGAGGCACAGCTGGGAGGGGAAAGGGGTGGGGGGAAGCTGGTTTTAGGGGTATTAATTTACTTCTCATGATCCTTCACTGAGTTTTTGGAATTTTCTGCCAGAAATCTCTCTCCTCCCCCACTCATCCACAGGGATTTGGGGCGGTTTTCTCCTTTTTGGGAGAAATCCGAGCGATGCACTGAGGCACCTAATTAGAGGTGGGAGAAGTGAGGCTCCAGGGCTTCCCGCTGAGCCGGAGCCACCGAACACCCAGGGCAGGGAAAAGCGGGCTGGGAGCTGCGGACAACTTTGTTTGTGTTCGGAGCTCAATGGCGGCTCGAGCCGGGCCCGTTCCAGGCCTGTTCCTCATCTCCGCCCTTCCCCTCACACAGCCCGGGGCGGGCCCTGAGAGCGCGGGGCGGGGCTGTGCCGTGTGCAGAGCCCGCCACTGTCTGCGATTGGCTGCTTCTGCCGTCACTCGTGGCTCTGGCGCGCGCTGATTGGGCAGAGCGGGGACAAGCCCGGCCCCGCTGGCGCCCCCAGGGCGGCCGTGGGGCAGGAGAGCCGCCATTGCCGGAGCGTCTGTGCGGGCCCGGCAGCGGCGGCAGCGGCCGGAGCCCGGTGAGGCGGCGGCGGAGCTCGGAGGCGGCCCCAGCCATCGCAGGTGGGAGCCGCGCTCGGTTCTGCGGGGGCTCGGGGCTCGCTGCGGGCCCGGGAGGGGGCGGCGGGGGGCTGTGGCGGGTGGCTTGTGCCGTGGCCGGCCCGTGTTGGCCCTGGCGTGAGGGCGCTGCGGGAGCGGCTGCCCGCGGTCTCCTTCCCGCTGGGGCCTCGGCAGGAGCCGGTGCCGGAGCAGCGCTGGCTCGTCCCGCTTCGTGTCGGTAGCCTGGAGGTGGCTGCGCTGTGCCCGGGGCTGGGCGGGAAAATTCCCGGCGCCAGAGGTTTGTGTGGCCAAAGGAGCCCGAGGAGCGGTGTGAGAGTGACTTTATTGCTGCCCAAAGGGAGAGGCCGTGGGGCATTTGCCGTGCGCTCTCTCCAGCTGCTGGAGGACGCGGCCTCGTTTTTGTCCTGATTTTCCCGGCCGCGTGTCCCTGTCCCTTTCCCCACTGGCGGAGGTGCTTGGAAGGTTCAGACTTCCCCATCTGCCTCCTGCATGTCCCGGTTAATATGTACCCACCACTTTTGTAGAACATCCGATATTGATGGCTCTGTTAAGTCTTTGTTCTTCTGGAAGTTCAGGAATTTAGCGGGACTTTGTCAGAGCAGCGGTCCTTGTCAATTAGTAACATTTTCTGAAACTGAGGCTTTCTCCCATTGTTTCCTTATGTGCAAGTCCGTGGCCCTATCTGCAAGCAGATTCACTCATTGGCTCTGTTTTTTCTTCCTGGGTGTTCTTTGATTTTGGGATTGCTCTCAGTGCCCTCATTCGCTGTCCTTTTGTAGCCGTTTGTGGCTCAGGAGGCCTGGCTGCCCCCTGCATCCCCTTGCTCAGCTGCTGAATGAGCTGCACTCAGCAAGGTGTGTGCATGGTGAAAAGATGAGAGTTGCTGTAGAAATGAGAGGAGAAACTGCATTCGTTTAACCCATGGTCTGCCAGGGAACCACAAAAAAGTTGCCCATGCCCATCCTTTCCACGTTTGGACCAGTACATGAGCTCTTTTCTTCTATCCTTTGTTATCTGTTTCTCCACTTTTCCTCTGTGACCTATTTGCCAACAGCAGTTTGAGTCATTTAACTTTCCACAAACTCTGCCTCCTTTTTCTGCTAAAAGATAATGTGACTCCATCCCATGGTGAAATGTTGTGTTCCTCATCTGGGTGGATTGGTTGGGAAGAAAGTCAGGAACTGGAGCTGTCTGGTTGGGTATTATTTTGAGGACATCATGTAATCTAATTATACCATGGAAATGATAAATTAGTTCTCTGGCTCCTGATATGAATTTGTTAGGGTTCCCATGGCCTGGTCCATGGTGTTGCAGGATTTGTTCTGGTGGCTATTCATCTTTTCCCCATTTTTGGGTGCTCCCTCCAGCCAGGGTTGCATCAATTTTTGGCTTTTCTCTAATTAATTCAGCACATACTTGGATTCCCAACGAATTTCCCTTAACTTGGGGTAGCAAAAAAACCCCAGTGCTCTAATTCACCCTAGATAACATAGAAATTGAGAGCACAAGTGAAGGTGGGGACTGGGATGACTTCCCCCCATTTTATATAGTGAAGTTTTCACAACATTCTCAATTAGCTGTTTTCCTTTTTAGCTTAACCAATTTCTGCTGCAGTCAGATATCCTCACTATTGGCTCTGCCTTTAGCTGTGCAAATTCTGCCTGTGCCCCCAGGCAGAGCTTGGGGTGAGGGGCAGAGGAATTCAGCCCAATTCCTCCCCCAGGCAGGAACACCCTGGTACATTGTCCAGGCTTTGGCCCAGAGGTGTTAATTTGCATTTCTAAAGCTCCTCTCCTGGCTGCCTGGAATGAAGCTTCTCTTCCAGGGCAGCCATGGGATGACTCACATGGAGGGCTCCCTCCCCCATCTGCTGTTTCTTTGTTGCTTTTTTTAAACAATTTTCTATTAACTGTTTACATTTTAAAGGGCCACCTTTCAAACTCTTCTACTTTTCAAAATGCAGCTTAAAGGTGAACATGGAAAAACCCATACCATAATGTTGCCATCACTAAGAGCCACGCACAAACATAAAAACAAAAATTAGAAAGAAATCAAGTATTTTCTTTTTCTTCTCTTCTGACTGAAAACTGATTCGCACACCCCTGGCCCAAGCAGAACTGATAACAGAAAAGTAGAATTATTACTTAAAGTTCTTCTAATGGTGTAATCCTTTCACTGAAACTGTGAAAAGCAAATACTCTCCAACAATGTCTCCAGAGAAATAAGGCATGACTTGATTCTGAACAGAAACATTTCAACCACACATAGTCTGCATGTGCAGAGAAAATCATTCCATGACATGTGAGTTTTACTAGATGTTTCCTAAACTTTATTCAGTCTGAACCCATAGAAATCCATTGGTTTAGTGTTCATTGTCTCCAAGTTGTGGAGTCCTTAGTGTTTGGTTTCCTGTTGCACCTGGATTTCTGTGTCTCTGATGTGAATTAGGTCTGCACTCCTGGATTTCCTGCTCAGCCTTTTCCAGACCAGGTGTCTCCAGCTGTGCCAGGGCAGTGTCTGGGATAGTGTCAGGTGCAACTTGTTGGTTGATGTTTGCTGCTGGGCCTTGATGTTTTGTTGATGGTCGTTGTCTTTGTGGGAATCTTTTGGGCTATTCCCAGTCTTTTGACATGTTAAGCTCATCTCTGCTGAGTGGTGGAACATCCTGTAAAAAAAACCTTTAAAATTCCTTTCCCCAAGGCAAATGCAAACCAAGCCTGACTGGAGAAATCAAATAAAAAATAATTTTACACTTGGTCTATTTTCCAATACTCTAATCCCAGCCAGCCCAGAGTGTGAGTGTAATTGAGAGCCAGAGTGGAATTCTCGCGGTGCCTTCCCCAGCAGCTGTGGCGAGGGCAGGCACAGAAAGCCCTGAAGCTCCAGCAGTGCCAGCCAGGATTGTCCCGCAGGGGCTGGAGATGCCAAAGGAGGGTGCCCAGGCCGAGGATTTCAGCAGAGGATCTGTGGGCAGGCCCAGGGGCTTCCCCCGCTGGGGAGCCCTGGCTGCTGCTGCCTTGCCTTCAGTGCAGGCTCAGGGGCGGCTCCCATCCTCCTGCTGCAGCCGGGAAATCCAAATCTGCGGGGCTGCAGAGCCCTTGAGCCGAGGCTGAGGGGTCCCCCCGTGTTCAGCTGTGCTGGGGCTGTTTCTGTGCTCAGGGACACTTGGAATGGGCCGTGCCACTTGGCCACCAGAGCTGCTTCTTTCCACTGCTTCGGCAGGACCCGATGTCCTGCTTGGGTGTGTCGCAGTAGAGATGGACAATGACACCTGTTTCTTCTTCCATCCCAGCCAAAGCTTTATTGCACACAGCTTATATTTACATGGTTATCAGAAGGCACCGTGCTTAATTCCAGTTGGTTGGGAACTCAGTTCACTGGTTGGTAATGGTGAGTGTACACGTCAATCCAAACTTTTCTCTCTAACAATGTTTTCCTACTTTTTCTACTGATTCCCATGGGACAGATCCCTTGTTACTTCAGGTGCACTTGTTTTTCTCCCCAAGAATAGTTTGTTATGTTAACAAACTTTTCATTCTCAAAATGTTTTTGCCTGGGAACTTATCAGGCCAGCTGCTAGCTACATTAAGCCCATGTAACAAGTCCTAAACCAAAATTTTCCAAGTCCTTTCTTTTGTAAGGTTTTACCTTTATGTGACAGGGTGTTGTGGACAGCAAAGTCCAAAGGTGGATGTGTCTCAAATCTCTCCCAGCCCGGGTCTGGATCTCTCTCAATTCAATGCAGGCATGGGTTTCTTCCCAGCCCCCTCTCCAGGCTGTTCAAACAGGAGGCTGGGTTAAACCCTTCCCCTGTCCTCAATTCTAAATCCTCCTGTGCCACTGAACAAGTTTCATACTGCAGTCACCGAGCTCTGCTCATCCATTTAGGGGCTCTGTTGGGGTACGTGGGAGAAGGTGAGGAGGGGTCCCCTGGGATCGTGTCCCCCCCAGGAGCGCATGTGACTCCCCCATGTCCCCCCCGTGCTGGGCTCACCCCCTTTGGTCTCTGCCAGAGCTCCTGACCCAGCTCCTGCTGTGCCCTGGGAGGGGCTTTGGGGAGCCCCCCTGGGACCCCCTTGGATCCCCATTCCTGGGCCCTGGGACCCCCCCGCATCTCCTTGCCCAGCTCCGGGACCCCCTGCACCCCCTTCTCCTGCACCAACAGCGCCCTGCACCCCCTTTCCCGGGGATCCTCCCCTGGCAGCCCCTGGATCCCCCGGTTCCGTCAGCCCGGGGACCCCCGGAGCCCCATTCCCGGCCATCCCGGGGCACCGCACCCCCAGGCCTCCCTTTCCAGGGAAAGCCGAGCTGGGCACGGGGCTCTCCGGCCGCTCTGGCATTTCTGATCACCCAAAGGAGAGGGAGAGAGCAGCAGAGAGAGAGAGGGAAGGAGATTGGGAATCGGGGCTCGGGCTCCCAGCGCCCGCTCCTGCTCCGCCGGGGCTGGGGAGCCGCAGCCGCAGGAAAAATGGGATCCGCGGATGCTGGGGCTTCCCCCGCTTTGGGCCGAAGCCGGCGGGTTCCAGGCAGAGTTTGGGCGCAGGGCCCGGGAGTTCAGCCCAGTTTGTCCCGGGGGTCCCGCAGTGCGCGGCCGAGGAGGGTCCCGGGGGATCCCGGGAGGGGATCCAGGGGAATTCCCTGGAATTGCCCCGTCCCCTCCCCCCGCGCTCCCTCGGGCACTTTCGCTTCCGCCTTGGCCGCCCTGCGCCGCCGGGATCTGCCCGGCGACCGGTGACGTCACTGCAGCCTCGGGCTGCCACTGGCGGGCAGCAAAGAGCGGCGCCAATGGCGGGGCCAGCGGGGAGCTGCAGATGCTGCAGCAGCGGCACAGCCAGAGCGGGGCTGAGCGGGGGGAGCCGGGGCTGGGGGATCTGTGGGGCTGCGATGGCAACTGTGGCACCGCCATGGGGATCCCTGAGATCCAGGCTGAGGGATTAACAAATTCCCTGGCTCACAGCTGCAGGGAATGTCTCCGGAAATATGTCAGATATGGGCGGGAGGCGCTGGAGTGTAAAGGTGGGGAGGGCAGAATTCCCATGGGAATATGGGAATGCAAATGTGGGATTTGGGAGGGCAAAATTTGGGAATGTGGCAATTCCCACGGAAATTCCATGGATGGATCTCAGACATCGCACTCCCACGGGATCTCCGTGAATGGATCCCGCTGCTGTCCCATTCCCATGGGAATTCTGTGGATGGATCTCACTGCCATTCCATTCCCATAGAATTCCATGGGCAGATCTTCCCATCCCGCAGCCATGGGAGCTCCAATCCGGTTCCCCTCCAAACCCATCCTGGGGATCACCCTGTTCTTTGCCCTTCCCACCCCCCACAAGACTCCTGGGGGTCCCCCCTGACCCACCCAGCGCCCCCAAACTCTTCCTGGTCCCTCTTCTTTCCCCCATAACGGGAATTCCTGGGAGTCCCCCCGTGTCCCCTCCCCCAGGACTTTCTGGGTCCCACCCGACCTGTCCGTGCACCCCCAGATTTCTTCCACAGCCCCCCTGTGATGGTGGAGGCTGGGGGCCGAGTGCTGGTGCCCCCCTGCCTGCAGCAGATCCAGCGCTGAGGGCAGTTCGAGGGGTCCCTCAGCATTTGGGGTCCCTGGGATTTGGGGTGACCCCCCGGGCCCCCCAGGATCTCCCTGAACACGCTGATGCTGCCCATGCACAGTGAGAAGGTTCAAACCCGGCACGGGGTCCCCAGCACTGCCACCCGCATTGCCCAGGTACCCCCAAACCTGCCGAGAACCCCCAAAGCCCCCGGGACACCCCAACCTCTTTTGGATCCCAAACATAGCCCTGGATGCTCCAAAAACTCCCCAAAACCACAAAACCCCATAGAGACATTGAGAAGGTTCATACCTGGCATGGGGTCCCCATGTCCATCACCAGCAGGTTCCCCAAAACAACCTTGAGATCTCAAATTCCGCTCCCGGGATCGCCCAAATTCCCCCATCAGGACCCCTGTAAACCCCCTTGAGAACCCCCCAAAAATCACCGTGGCCCCAAAAACACCCAGAACTTCTGAAAAACCCCAGGAACCCCTCATGAAGGTTTATACCGAGCACGGGATCCCCATGGACACCATCAGCATCACCCAGGTACCCCCAACCCCTCCCGGGACCCCCAACCCCTCCCGGGCTCCACTGCCGGAACCAACGGGAGCGGTGTTGCCCTTTTAAGAGGAGTTACAGTGGGACCCGACAACACCGGGGGCCCTTAAAGCGGCCATGGTAGAGAGAACCCCCAAAATTCATCCTGGGGGACAAAACATCCCCTACAGGGGCTTGGGGTGGGGACACTCCTAAAAATGTCACTTAAAGCCGTCATGATCCCCCCTCAAAAGGGGCTTGTGGGGCTGCGGCCGCACAAACACCCTAAAATGGGGAGGAAAAAACACCCCTGTAGTGGTGGGATCCCCCCCAAAAAACCTGAGAAAGAGAAAAACTCCTCTTGAGAGGGGCCTAAAGACCCTGAAGGGCCCTGGAAGAGGGACAAGATCCCCTCCTGTGCTGGGGCCTCCCCGAACCGGGAACTCTCCCGTTCCTGCACTCGGGGGAGCCCCGAACGACGGCGGCTCCTGAGCTGAGCCCCCCTCAGCCGGGGCTGCGGGGGGAACTGGGGGGGCTGGGACGGGGCTTGGGGCTCCTGGGGTGAACTGGGGGACCCTCAGTGCTCCCACCTCCCCCTGTTCCCCTGTCCCGCCCCGTTCCCATTGTTCCCCCAAAGCTCCGCTGCCCCCAGCTCGGTTTGGGGGGGACCCAGCCCTTTCCCATCGTGTCCCGGCCCGGCCCCGCTCACCCGAGGGCTCCGAACCACGCCCAGGGACAGAGGAGGGACAGAGGAGGAGGAAGAGGAGGGGCAGAGGAGGAGGAAGAGGAGGAGCAGGAGGAGGAAGAGGTGGAGCAGGCAGAGGAGGCTCCACCTGCGCTCCCCACTCTCTGCATCTGCAGCTCCTTCGGGACCATCGCCCCCCATCCCGCAGGTGCCTGGGGAGGGGGAGCTCGCCCCAAATACCCCGGGGCTCCCTGGCTTTGGGGTTTTTGGGGGGGATGTTTGGGGATGGCAGGGCTCCAGAGCCGAGCCGCAGATGCCCCTCGGGGGCACCCCGGGGGTCCCCGGGAGGTGTTTTTGGGGGGTCCCGGTGGCGGTGGCGGCAGAGCCCCGGCAAAGGGGCCGGGGGGATGCGGGTCCGGCATGGCCGGGAAAGGGGTTCGGGGCTCCCGGTGCCGGCAGTGGCTGCTCCCAGCATTGCCCAGTTGCTCCCCACGTGTGGCTCCAGTTTCCTGTGAGCCCCACGATAAGCCAAATCACTCCCAGTCATTCCCTATTAGAGTACAATTTGTCTCCATTTTATCCCATTTTCCACATTTTTATCCCATTTTTGCTCTATTTTTTCTAATTTTATCCCATTTTCATAATTATTTTCCCAATTTTTATCCTATTTTTTTATTTTTCCCCATTTTTTCCCTATTTTTTTCCTTTTCCTTTCCATTTCTCCCTTTTTTATCTCATTTTTCCTCATTTTTTTCCCAGTTTTTATGATTTTTTTTTTTATTTTTACTCCATTTTTACTCAAATTATTCCACAGGTTTTCCTATTTTACCCATTTTTTTCCATTTTTAATCTGTTTTTTCCCCATTTCCCCATTTTACCATATTTTTGCTCAATTTTTCCCCAGTTTTTTCCCCATGTTCTCTCCTGTTTTCCCCATTTTCTTCCATTTTTCTCCCATTTTTGCCTCATTTTTACCATTTTTATTCCCATTTTTACCCCAGTTTTCCCCATTATTTCCCCATTTTTATCCTGATTTTATCTCATTTTTCCACAATTTTATCCTAATTTTCTTCCATTTCTTTCTCCATTTCGTTTTTCTAAATTTTTCCTCCATTTCCATCCCATTATCCCAAATTTTTCCCTATTTTTATCCAATGTTTTCCCATTTTTTCCCCCCATTTTGGCTCCATTTCTCCCCATTTTCCTCCATTTTTCCTGTCATTTTTCTCACTTTTCCCCCATATTTTTGTAGTTTTCTCTAACTTTGCCCCATTCTTCCTCCATTTCTATCCTATTTTCTCCATTTCCTCCTATCTTCCCCTTTTAATTATCCCAAAAATTGAAATTTGGGGAAAAAAAATAGAAATTTTGGTGGGAAAAAAGGGTACTTTGGTGGCAAAATTCCATGAATTTAAATCACAGCTTTTCCATGATTTTTCCATGATTTTTCCATGATTTCCAGCCAGAAGGAGGTGTGGGATTCATCCAAACATTCTGGAAGCTGGAAGAGGACCAAGCCATCAGTCTTCCAAAAAACCTGGAGTAGCTCATCTGCAATTCCACCTTTGCCCACTCCCCGGATTCTCAGGTCTGGAAATTCTTCCACAACCTCCCAGGCAGGCAATTCTCAAAATTCCATGGAAAAATTAAATAGGTGGACTTCATCCTGTTTTTTTCCTGATTTTTCCCATTTTTTTCCCAGTTTATGTCCCCTTTTTTTTCTGTTTTTTCCTGATTTTCCAGATTATTTTCCTCTTTCTTTTCCTCACTTTTTCCTGATTTTTTCCAATATTTTCCCATTATTTTCCCATTTTTTTCTCTTCTTTTTTCCCCATTTTTCCTGATTTTCCCCTCTTTTTTTCCCTATTTTTTTCCTGTTTTTTTCCAGTTCTTTCTTAAATTTTCCTGATTTTTTCCTGATTTCCCCTGATTTTTCTCTCTTCCCAAGTTTTTCTGGATTTTCCCCTACTTTTTCTTAAGTTTTCCCCTGTTTTTCTGTTTTTTCCCTGATTTTCCCACAATTTTTTTCATTCTTTTTTCTGATTTTTCCACTTTTTATTTGCTTTTTCTTTTTCTGATTTTTCTCTCATTTTTCATAATTTTTTTCAAATTTTTTTCCATTTTTTTCCTGATTTTTCCCTATGATTTGTCCGAATTTCCCCCCATTTTTTCCTAATTTTTCCTGACTTTTGCCTGTTTTTTCCTAAATATTTCCTGGCTTTTTCCCAATTTTTTCCCATTTTTTTGTGGGTTTTTTTTCCCCGTTTTCTTTTCCTTATTTTTTTCCCTGATTTTTTCCTTAATTTTTCCCAAATTTTTCCCAGTCTTCTTCCTCTTTCTTTTCCTCATTTTTCCCCATTTTTTCACTGTTTTTTCCCCCATTTTTTCCTGATTTTTCCCTCTTCTTTTCCCAATTGTTTCGTGGTTAGTCCCAAATATTTTTACAGTTTTTCCCTGATTTTTTCCCTTTATTTTCTAGTTTTTTTCATTATTTTTCCTGATTTCTTTTCCCTGATATTTTCTCTTTTTTTCCTGATTTTTTTTCAGATTTTCCTCAATTTTTTCTAAAAATTTTCCTTGATTTTTGCAGTTTTTCCCATTTTTTTGTCCATTTTTTCCCCTGATTTTTCCCTTTTCCTTTCCCAAATTTTTCTGGTTTTCCCAGTTTTTTCCTGATTCTTTTTCATTGTTTTTTTATTATTTTTTTCCAGATTTTTTTATCCTTTTCCTGTATTTTTTTCTCTTATTTCCTTTGATTTTTCTTATTTTTTCACAATTTTTTTTTCTGATTTTTTCCAACATTTTTCTCAAGTATTTCTGTTTGTTCTTTGATTTTTTCAATTTTTTTCCTGATTTTTCCCAGGGATTTTTGTCTTTTTTTTCCTGATATTTTCCCTTATTTTTATCAAATTTTCCTCAATTTTTTTCATGTTTTTCCCATTTTTTCCTTCTTTTTCCTGATATTTCCCTCTTCCTTTCTCAAATTTTTCCTAGCGTTCTCCCAATTTCTTCTCAAATTTCCCTGCTTTTTCCTGGGTTTTTTCCAATTTTTTTTAACTATTTCCCATTTTTTTCTAGATTTTATTCCTCTTTATTTTCTTGATTTTTTCCTGACCTTTTCCAGTTATTTCCCAGTTTTCTTCCTAGTTTTCCCCATATTTTTCCTATATTTTTCCTGTGTTTTCCTGATTTTTCCCTATTTTCCTATTTTTTCCTGATTTTTTCCCCATTTTTTTCTGATTTTTTTCCTGATTTTTCCCAGGTTTTTTGCACTTTCTTTTCCTGATTTTTTTCCTTGATTTTACACAATTTTTTCTTCAGTTTCCTCTTTTTTTCCCAAATTTTTCCTGGTTTTCCCCTTTTTTTTGTCATTTTTCACAAATTTTTCACAAATTTTTCCTGATTTTTCCCTAATTTTTTTGGATTTCACACTGATATTTTTCTGTTTTTTCCCTGAATTTTCCTTTCCATTTTCCTTGAATTTATCCTGGGGTTTTTTTCATTTTTTCCCCAATTTTCCAGTTTCCTTCGCACTCCCAGTCTGATCCCAGTCACTCCCAGTCTGATCCCAGTAACTCCCAGTCTAATCCCAGTCACTCCCAGGATGAGGCCAGTGGCCCCCAGTTGCTCCCTGGCAGTGCCAGTGTGACCCCAGTAGCCTCCAGTGTGATCCCTGGGACTCCCTGTCTCTCCCAGTATATCCCAGTCAGCCCCAGCATGCTCCCAGTCATTCCCAGCTCCTCCCAGTTGCTCTCAGCATGATTCCAGTTGTTCCCAGCCACTCCCAGTCAATCCCAGTATGATTCCAGTCACCCTCAGTGGGATCCCAGTCTCAGCCAGCAGGGATCCAGCTGCTCCCACTGTGATCCCAGTATGTTCCCAGTTGAGCATGATCCCAGAATAGTTGTAATTCTTCCCAGTTCCTACCGGTGTGATCCCAGTTGTCCCTGGAATAGTCCCAGCCCATCTCAGCACGGTTCCACTCACTCCCCGTTTCTCCCAGTGTGGTTCCAGCTGTTCCCAGTATGGTCACAGACACTCCCAGTATATCCCATGGGCCCTCAGCATTCTTGTGCTCATTCCCAGTCATTCCCAGTTGCCCCAGTAGGGTTCCAGTTACCCCAGTCCAAACCAGTCCCTGCCAGTGCTGCCACTCCTGGGATCCCCCAGCCCTCTCTGTGTTCCCCCCTCCCACATCTCCCCAGAGGAGCCCCAAGGGCTGGCAGTCCCCAGCCAGGGTCCCCAGCCAGCCCCAGGTTGGATCTGCAGCCCCCAATTTTCCCAGTTTCCCTCTCCTTTTCCCCGGGCCGGGTTCCCCCCATCCCCAGCGGGTGGGAGCAGCGGAGAGCCCCGCGCTGCCCATCCCGACCTGTCCCGGCTCCATCCCCGCTCCTGCCGTGGGCTGTGAGGGGTTTGGGAACGGGGCACCGAGGGTGTCACTGCTCCTGAGGGAGGAGGAGGAGGGATGGAAGAGGAGGGATGAAGAAGGAGAGAGAGAAGGGTTGGAAGTAGGAGAAGGAGGTGGGGTTATGGAGGAAGAGGAGGAGGAAGGATGGAAGGGGAGGAGAGGGAGGAAGAGGAGGGACAAAGGAGGATCAGGGAAAGGAGAAGGAACCACAAGGTCGAGCACTCCTTGAATTCATAGCCCCCTCCTGTGGGATCATCACCCACCATCCCACAGGTGATGGGGGAGTGGGAGCTTTGCCCGGATATCCTGGGGGGGTCCCTGGGTTGGGTTTATTTTGCGGGGGGGGAGGTTTGGAGAATGTGGAACTCCAAAGCTGAGCGAAAAATCCTACTTGGGGGGACATTGGGGGGTCTCACCATCCCTAAGTGGGGAAATGGAAACAGGGGGAACTTTTCAGATTCCTGGCACTCCCAGCAGCCTGGGGATGGTAGGGACCGAGCAGACAGGTTGTCCCCAGTACAAGCTTGACTCCCAGCAGCTGGGACAGGGGGGAACCCCTGAACCCCAAACAGGAGAGACTAGAGATGGGGAACTCCTGGGAGGCATTTTCAGAGCTGAATCTTGGTATTTTTTGGAGGTTTTACGGACCCCAGATGTCCGGTGACTTCTAGAGACGAGCTTGGACAGAGGGACCTGCAAACTCAATGTCCTCATCCCTTGTATTTCCCCAAACCAGGATTTCCCATTCCCAAACCTTGGCTGGATGGAGAAGGAGGCTACGAGGAAGAGGAAGATGCCCCAGGACACCCAGGCAGGTGAGGAGGAAGTCAGTGCCCCTTTCCCCCTCTCTCCTGCTCCATCTCCCAGCCCAGCCTGGCCCCCGGCTGCAGGACAACCCCGCTGCCGACGCCGTCCTGCCGGGGACGCACTGGGGGGATCTCCTTCCCCTTCCCTCTGGCACGGAGGCAAATCCCATCCTCTCCTTGTCCTTCCTCCCCCAGACAAGGAGCTGAGGATGGAGACCAGGGAGGACAAATCCCCGCAGCAGAACCTCATGGAAGAAGCTGTTTTGAGCGGCTCCACAGCACAGGAATTCAACAGGGAAGAAAAGCCATGGAGATCCCACAGGAGGAGGGGCTCCAAACCCATCCCAGGGTGCTCTGAGGAGGAAAGACCCACCCTGTTCCGGGAAGGCGGTCGGAGATCCAGCCAGGGCTCTGAGTTGGTGGTCCATGAGCAGCTTCAGGATGGGGAGAAGCCCTACAAGTGCTTGGAGTGTGGGAAGAGCTTCAGACAGAGCAACAGCCTGATCCGCCACCAGATGATCCACACTGGGGAATGGCCCTACGAGTGTGGGCAATGTGGGAATGGCTTCTACTGCAGCTCCCACCTCATCATCCACCAGCGCATCCACACTGGGGAGAGGCCCTACGAGTGTCCTGAGTGTGGGAAGAGGTTTCAGACCAGCTCCAGTCTCCTCCAGCACCAGCGGATTCACATGGATGAGAGGCCCTTCCGCTGCCCTGACTGTGGGGAGGGCTTCAAGCAAAACTCCCACCTCATCACCCACCGGCGCATCCACACTGGGGAGAGGCCCTACGAGTGTGGGGAATGTGGGAAGAGCTTCAGACAGAGCTCCAGCCTGATCAGCCACCAGAGAACCCACACTGGGGAACGTCCCTATGAGTGTGAGGAATGTGGGATGACCTACAGCCGGAGGTCCCAACTGATCATCCACCAGATGATCCACACTGGGGAGAGGCCCTACAAGTGTCTCCAGTGTGGGAAGAGGTTTCAGACCAGCTCCCATCTCCTCCAGCACCAGCTGATTCACACAGATGAGAGGCCCTTCCACTGCCCTGACTGCAGGAAGGGCTTCAAGGACAACTCCAACCTCATCAGGCACCGGCGCATCCACACTGGGGAGAGGCCCTACGAGTGTCCCCAGTGTGGGAAGAGCTTTACCCAGAGCTCTAACTTGACCCAGCACCAACGGATGCACCGGTAAGGGAAGCCCTGTGAGTGCCCCAAGTGCAGGAAGGTGTCCATGTGCTGCTCCAGCTCCATCCCCCATCAGAGGACCCACGTTGGGCAGCACCTGATGACCCACGTTCCCAGTGATCTGTGTTGGGAAGACACTGAGCTGGTGGTCATTTTGATTTGGCCCTAATTTTCTTTTGATTCATCTTCATCCCTTTAAAACAGACAAAATTGGGGTAAAAGTCTACAGATTCATCAAAGGCATCTAAAACATCTCTTCTACTAGTGCTTGAAGGGAATCTGGTATTCAGGGAGATAATGGAAAGGGTTTTGGGGGTATTTGGTATATTTGTCTCCATCTCTTGCCACTCAAGGAGATGAGCGAGTTCTATCTGTCACCTCAAAACCACTCAGTGCCATTGAAATCTACTCAATCCCACCCAAAATTACTGGATTCCACAGTCCCTCAGGGTGTGTTGCCTTAAATTTTAGCTTTCATATTTTTCAAATTCTGCACTGCCTAGGTTTGTAGTTTTGAACTTCCTATTAAGTGCTAGTGAGCTCTCTTCAGAGAGTAGGTAGACAAAACAATTCCTTTTCTAGCTTGATACCAAGGACAATTGTTACAAGTTCCATGCCCAGAAGCATGAACAAGGGTGGACTGAAGAGAGAAAACAAGGATGGGACTTCCTCATCTGAAGCTGTAATTGGACAATGAATCCAAATATGCAGATGGACCTAAACTTCTGAAAATGTGAGACCTCATGATCACTTGTCCATTTTTGTGACCATTTCTGGTCCATCTTGGGTGTAGCCCTGTCCAGGTTCTTGTACTGCCCAAGGTGTATCCTCTAAGGCCTTTTAATAAACTTTATTCTTAACTCTGTGCAGCCTCTGTTCTAGGCCAGCTTTCTAAAGGCATCAGGTGGAATGGGGTTGGAAGGGGACGGGGTGAAGTGGGATGGAAATCAGGTGAGTTGAGAATGGCATTGGATGGGGCAGGATAGGTGGGATAGAGTTTGGGAGGTGTGAAATGAGGGAAATTGGTCTTGGGAAGGGGGTCTTGATGTCCAGCAGGGATGGGATGGGTTGGGGTTTGGATTGGGGAGGTGGGGTGGGGTCTGCAATGAGACAGCCAAAGTTTGGGGATGATGAAGGGAGGGGGAGCCCATTATTGAATGAGTTTTTGGATATTCAACATTCCTGAAGAGATTTTGGGGCATCTCACATTTCTGAGGCGCTTTTGGGGCACTCCCCAGCTCTTGGGATGTTCCTGAGAGCAGCTCCATGGAGCCCCATTGCCAGGGCTGGTTGCCATGGGCACGAGCTCAGAGCTGTAGCCAGAGTGCGTTGCCTCAGCGCTGGAGAGCAGAGAAATGATGAATGGCCCCAGACATCTCCAGGGTGTGTTTGGGGGCAGAGCAAGTTCTGCCTGTGTGGGGCGGTCACTGCCCCAGCCCAGCCACTGCAGCCTCTGCTCCAGCCCCAAAGTGGCTGCCAAGCCCCTGGCACCCCAAAAACCCCAGCTGGGAGAGGGAGCAGAGCAGGTGAGGCTGTGACACGGGTGTGACACTGACATGTGCCACAGCCCTGGAGCTCACAGCAGCTGCGATGGCGCTGGATCCAAGGCTGATTGTGGATCTCTGTCCCTCTCTCGCTTCTCCTGACTTCAGTTTTCAAAATCTGGATAGCTTGAAGTTGGATGGGTTGGACGAGTTGGCTCAGTCAGTGCTTGTTGCAGTGTGTTTATTTTGTTCTGATTATTAAGTGAATGGTTTGTTCCTGTTGTTATCCCCCTATGATTGTGTAATGGTTTTGCCCTCCTGTCAGTTTTTGTAAACCCCTCCCCTTTTTCCTGAACCTTCCTTGTCCATCACCTTTAGCCTGCCCCTGGTCCCTGTCATTCAATGTAAACCCAACCCTTTGTTCCAGCAAGTTCCCTGCCTTTCATCCCCTACTCGAAGCCCCATTGGCTTTGCGACTGCCACCCCTCCCAAATGTTACCCCTATTGGCTCCTAATATTGTGAACCCTCCTCCCGACTCCTCCCATACTGTATTCCCATTGGTCCTTGGTTTGTACCCTCCCCTCTTTAAATTGCAGAGCACAGGAGTGCTCAGGGCTCAGAGTCCTTGGGTCCCTGTGTGTCTTTCCAGCCCTCGTCCTGTCACGGCTCCTTTCCCTCAATAAATCCTGTTCCTGGAAAGCTGCTTGGACTCTGGGTCTCCTCCATCTCCTCACTGAAGCCCACGACGCTAAGATCCGCAGAGCCTTGAGTGGCGGAGAGGCTCTGAAGGTTCGGTCTGGGGAAAACAGCTCCCAGACCGTTCGTTCCCCACTCCTGGCGCTGCCAGCGGCCAGTGAGCAGAGCTAGCCCAGGTGTGAAGGGCCGCGGCGGGCAGCGTCAGGCCATGGCCGAGGGGGCCTGGACCCACCCGGAGCTCCTCCCGGAGCCCAGCGGACTCCAGCTCAGCGGGGCCGGCAGCGGGGCACGGCTTAGGCTCGGCAAGGTGTGAGCAGCCGTGGTCCGGCCCAGCCTCAGCCGGGGTCCCGCAGCCTCCCGTCCCCACCCGGTCACTGCTGGGGCCAGCCCGGCCCCGCCAGGCCGAGCCTGTGTGATTCAGCCCTTCTGGGACACAGGGCCAGAAAGACTTCAGCCCTGAAGCAGCAGGCTTTGAGTTCAAGCCTTGGGAAGCACTTGCCAAAGGCTTGATGGCAATTCATACGTTCATCAAGTCACCCCACTGAAAGTTATGTTTCTAGAATCTTCCCGTATCTCTCCCTTGATTGGTTGCAATTCGTCGCAGTATTTTGCATCTTTCTAACCCCAGTCTGTGTCTGGACCCATGCCCTCAGACTGCGCCCTCACACCTCCCCTAGATATTGTTGTGTCTGCCCCTAGGCCTGGTCTTTGCACTTTGCTCCTGTGCTGCGCAGGCTTTATGGGCCTCATCCCTACTTGATTTTCCTATTCCAGTTGGTTTTGGGGACTCCAGCGAACCCGCTCCTTTAATTTCCTCCTCGGTTGCCCGGGTGTCAGGGGACCCTGAAGCTTTAAGGATTGTTGTGGCCACTGTCAGCACGACTGCAAGGGCCGCAGTGCAGCGGGGCCCGGCCCGACCGGCAGCCGGGTACCTCCTCAAAGGTGGAAGCAAGAGAGAGATTTCCCGGGCTTGCCTGTCTGCAAAATGTCAATCTCACCGAGGTGGATGCAGCTTTTTAAATGCTTTAATAGGTAGTCAGTTCCCACAGCTAGCCAGCTCTTGGATTTTGCTTGGCACAGGGGCAGCTCTCGCTTAGCAGCTCCTCTCAGTAAAATCATTTCCATGGGGGGCTTCTTCCCTGCTCACCAAATAGCAATTCATGCAAAAGCAGCACAAACTGTTCTTCCTGTCCTCCTATCTTTGCCAGAGAGTGCCTTTCAAAGGGATAATAATTGGGAACAAGGGGGTTTACATTTTCCATTGCAAAGGAGCCTCCTGCCTCCCTTAGCAGGCCCCTGTCTTTCAAACGAAGACACACACGGTCTCCTTTTGCGCCTTCACTTGGCCCCAGCCACTCCTGATCATTTGAAGGAGCGGCTCAGAAGAAGGGGCTGCAATCCCCCAAGGCCTGGGCTGCTCCAGGCCGCTCCTGGTGCCTTGGGCTGTTGAAGGGGTGCCGGGGTGGCCTTTGTGACACAGGCACGGGGTGCCGGGGTGGCCTTTGTGACACAGGCACGGGGTGCCGGGGTGGCCTTTGTGACACAGGCACGGGGTGCCGGGGTGGCCTTTGTGACACAGGCACGGTGTGTCAGGACCCGTGGTGATGCGGGACCTTGCGGTGCCCAAAATCCATTGTGACATGGCAGAGCCCCGCCCCGGCTGGGGGGTATATAAAGGGCTTGTGGGGCCTGGGTCAGTCCCAGGACAGTGGCTGTGTCCAGGTACCTGTGTGTGCCAGAGGACTGCAGGCACAGAGGAGGAGAAGGCGAAGCCCAAGTCCCAGCCCCCCAGGCCCTGGCCCGGCTCACAGAGAGCCCAGGCCTTGAGGGAGCAGCAGGAGGAGGCTGAGAGGGCAAGCAGAGGGAGGAGAGGAGCCGTGGAGTCCTGCGCTGAGGAAGAGCCAGAGCTCTGCCGAGGAGAAATGAACAAGTTCCAGCAAGGGACTCCAGGGGAAGCCTGCACTGAGCCACAGCTGTCCCCAGGAGAAGCCCAGAGCTGCCAGGAGCTCTCTGAGTGGGATGAAGGCCTTGAGCAAGAGCTGGTCCAAGTATGGGGGAGCTACTGGCATTTCTGGGACTGGGATGAGGGCAGGGAGCAAGAGCCCTCCCCAGCTGTCTCCGAGTGGGACGAGTGCAGGGAGCAGGAGCCGTGGCAGGCGGACAGCGATCACTGTCAGGAATTCTCAGATTGGGAAGAATCTCCTGAGCAGCGGCTGTCCCCAGGAGAAGGCACGAGCCACGGGGCACTCTTGGGCTGGGAAGCTTGCCGCAAGCAAGAGCTGTGCCAGGATGGCCAGGAGGTGCCTGGAGGCAAAGCAAAGAGAAAATCCTCCAGGTCCAGCTGGGATGATGACAGTGATGGAGAGCTGGCTCAGGACAGCAGGGAATACTGCGACATCCTGTGCAGCCAGCTCAAGGCCTGGCAGCGGGAGGACGATGACTGGGATGAGGTGAGCGTCCTGGAGCTGCACGAGGAAGGAGAAGAGGCCAGGCAGCAGAGACTGGCAGATTTAGCCCAAGAGGGAATCCTGCTGCCTGTCCCTCGAGAAGCTTGGGTGGAGTGCCAGGAGCCCGAGCTGTGCCCGCAAGAGCAACTCTGTGCCGGGCCTGGCCCTCTGGCAGCCCAAGCCACGGTGGAAGATGTCTCTTCTCCTGGGCAGCCGCTTCCCCACAGGAAAGGCCGCTCGCTCTTGAGGCGGGCGCTGCGGGGGCTGTGGGGGCTGCAGGGGCTGTTCTGCTGCCCCTGCCTGGCGGCACAGCCACAGGATCAGCGCCCGCTGCCAGCAGCACCGGGCTGCAGATGGCGGCTGCCCCGCGGCCTGCCCGGCGCCCCGAGGGAGCCGCACGGGCTGCCCCGGCCTGCGCTGGCCCTGCGGGCCGAGTCGGCCCCGGCCGCTCTGCAGCACCCCTGGGGCAGCTCCCCGAGGGCACACGGCAGCCCAAAGCGGCACCCAAAGGGGGACCCTCGCTGCCGGGGCTCAGCGCTGCATCCCGGCCCATCGTCCGGCCGGGAAGGCACCTGGAAAGTCATCGGCTCCCAGCGGCAGCCTGGCACCGCCAGCGGCACCCCTGCACCGGGTCCCCGAGGGCCACAGCCACACGGCTCTTGGCCCTTTGCAGGGACACTGGCTCCAGCTCCTCCCTGCTGGACTCCAAGGCCATTTCCTCTCCTCAGGAAAGGACTCCATGCTGATCCTGGGGCACTTTGGCCATGAGGAATGGACACAGACAGGAGGTGTTGCTCCCAGGACACGACGGCGGCCTGCTGGACTGCAACACACACAATTCTAACAAAAGAAAAGAAACTTGTGTTTAGGAAGTAGTAGTAGGAAAGAAAAAACCCCAAACCGCGCCCCCCCCCCCCCCAAACCTTGCATAAGACCCTCCAGAAACCAAAAAATGATAAAGAATAAGAATAGGAATATTAGGAAGAAGCGTCAGAAGCTGAAGTAGATGAAGACGTAGTAGTACTTAAAACATGGAAAATTAAGAATAAGAATAAAATGTTGGAGTCTGGAATACAGAGTGTGTGCCCTTTTTTCTGATACTTAGTTATAAGATCCAGGTATAAGTTCCCCCAGGCAGGGCAGGTCCCTGGGTGCTGCCCCTGGCCCAGATAGTTTTCAGATAGGAAAAACTATCAGAAGTAAGGTTTTAGAAGACAAAATGTCTTCCCTGCTGACAGCACCGTAAGGAATAGCTGCAGGGCAGAGTTTTAAAAACAGAGGTTCTCTTGACCTCTCTACAGCCTTGCATGGTGCTCAGCATGATAGATCAGGGGAAAAAATATTATAGTGGTGTGGTAGCAGCCTCAGGGAGACAAAGAGTTACGTTGTCCTACCCCAAACCCCTTGAGAAGGGCGGCCCAGGAGTTCTGATTGGGTTTGAGTCCCTGAGGGGTTCTCCCTTGGTGTGCTTCTACTGGTCCCTGACCCTGAACTCCACCCTCAAAGGTGGAAACCCTCGGGGGTTCTGTCCCTCAAAAACCCCTGCTGTGCCTCTGTTCGGGGCTCTCTGTTCTGGACCTGACTTTGTTCCCATGCTGAATAAATGGTTTCGTGAACGGGAGCCCGTCTTGGTTGGTTTGATGCTGGTCCCCAGAATCCTGCTGCTTCCCTGGACGAGATCCTGAGGTTGCTGACTGCAACATATGGTGAGAGATTGCGTGGCATCCAGCAAAGCAAGAGAACAGCAGGACCCGGCTCCATGGACACCTCGTAAGTCACCGGCTGATGGCCTGAGAGCCGGCGAGACCCCGCCTAAGAAATGAGGACTCGAGAGTACCTGGCAGGAAGGCTGGGTTGGGAGTGCCTCGGGCATGGGGAAGAAAAGGGCTTACGGAGGTGTGGGAGCCGAGACCAGACGCTGGGACAAACACCTTACATCACCCAACAAGTTGTATTATGAACGATATTAACATTATGGACGATTATATTAACATTATGGATGATTATGGACGGTATGGCTCTTCTGGTGGACTGTTTTTGCATTCTGTGAAGTTCCTTTTTTTTTTTTTTTTTTTTTTTGGTGTATACCTCCCTGCACCTTCCCCTTTCCTCTGTTCCTAAGGGCAGGACAAAGGGTGAAAAAAGCCAAGATGGCTCAGGGCTGCTGCCAACTCCCCGTCACCCCGGTGTCTTTCTGCCATCCTGTTAGCGTTCAGGAACATACAGAATCATGAATGATTATATGAAGGTACTTAATTGAAGAGCTCTGGGTATCAGGGTTACACATACCCAAATCTGACCCAATCTGGTTTTGAGTTGAACATATTTTATACTCTATTGTTATGCAACTTACATATTAATTATTAAACTTACATTGTTCTATTGTAAGCATTGTTTTTACCCAAGCATGGATTTCTCGTGATCCCCCCCTTAGCCCCCCAATATTGTTCCTCATGTTCTCTAAACAATAATTATATCTAATCACATCTAACAATTGTATCATTTATCATCTACTGATTACACAGGTACAGTTTGACCTGATCTTTAACAAGCACAAGGCCTAACATTTCTCAGGGCCTACTTTTCCAAGGGCTTACCAAACCTAACTTTCTTTCTAAGTCCCCGAATTTTCTAAGATTTTAGAACTTTTTACTATCATTCCCCCCTTTGAAAGCATTTTCACTTCACTATAAGTGCAAATGTTTTCACTTGATACAGTCCTTTGTTTCTGAGTTGATACTTGGTGTTCTTCAAATCCTTGATTGATATAAACGTTGTCCTGGATGCTGTCAGGAACTAGAGAACCAGAGGATGGTGGGTGTGGATCTCATGTCACTGCCTTTATTATTTTCTGGTTCCAGGACGTTTTCTTCTGTATTTCTCCTTTTAAGATGCTGTAAACCAACCAAATTGCTAAGAATTCAATTAGTAAGATTATCACAATCTCAATGATAGATTTAATCCATAAACTCACATTCCACCCTAACCCTTTGAAGATTTTGCCTAACCAATTTATAGTTAAATCCTTTTGCTCTTCCTATGCTCCATGCTCTATTTGTTGCAACTAATTGATGTCATCTGCAGTCACATTTGGGATGTGGATGCAGCAACGATCAATCTGTCCCCTTAAAAAAACTCACACACTCTGTGCTCTTTCAAGAGTAATAAATTGTAATTGTATGTTTAGTCCTTTAAATCTTTCCCGGGTGACTCTTGCTAGTCTATCTACCTGACCTGTTTCTCTATTCTGATAGTTTGCTATCTGCTCTAGGGCCCACCCAAATTTCACTCTACTAGAAGGTTCTTGCCAAGTGTTATCTTGATTCTATTCCAATCCTAATCTTTCCTAGCTGTGCCTGTGTTTAGCCACTGAGTTGATTTTGCCATTGTTAGCATCCATACAGAGATTAATTTTTGCTTTAGCAATTTTACCAATGCTTCTGCACCCCAATGGCAATTGTTATGTTTCATTTGTAGAACTTCTCTCATTATCAAGGGGGTTAACACTATTTGTCTTTGTGCAGTTACATACCACTCTTCTGAATTCTTTTGTGCATTTAGCAAATGTCCCAATTTCTCATCTTTTATTGAATATTTTGGTTTTGGAGACAAATTAAATTGAGAAACATTAGTCTTTAAAGGTATCAATGCCATTGTTGTTTGCACTTCTCGAGCAATCTGTCGGGCTGTCCAGTCTGCTTTTCAATTTCCCTCTACTCAATTCTAATGTTCTGGTTAAGGCAACCAGTTCTGCCCTCTGGGCAGATGTATTTGGTGATAATGCTTTGCCTCCACTATTGTACTGACTGTTGTTACTGCATATCCAGTGTATCTGGTCCCGTTCTCCACCAAGCTTCTTCCATCTGTGAATAGCTCTCACTCTGCTTGCTCCAGTGGGATGTCTTTCAGGTCTTCCCTTGCCGAATAGGTATACTCTATTACTTCTACACAGTCGTGCTCTAATGGGCCTTCTTCAGTTGTGGTACCTAGGAAAAAAAGCTGGATTCAAGAGGTTAATTGTCTTTAGTGTGAATTCATCCTGCCCAGTCAGGATTATCTGGAATTTCATCATCTTACTTGGAGATAGCCAATGCCCCCCCCACTTTTGTTCTAAAACAGTGGTTACTATATGTGGCATGTAGACATTAATGTGTCTACTCATCATGAGTTTTCTTTTTTAGCTTCTTGTATCAGCATCACAGTGGCTGCAACTGCCTGCAGGCACAAAGGCCATCCGGCACTCACGTGGGCAAGCTGTTTGGAGAAGTAGCCTACCGGCCTTTTTCAGCTTCCCAAACATTGGGTCAGCACTCCCAGTGCTAGGTGCAGTCTTTCATGCACAAACAGGTGAAAATCCTTGGATGAATCAGGCAGTCTTAACGCCGGAGAAGTTGTCAATGCCTCTTTTAGTTTGGGGAAGGTCTCCTTCTGTGGTTTGCCCCAGGTAAATGGCTGCATCTTCTGGGCTTCATACAGGGGTTTTGCAATTAGTCCATAGTCCACGATTCACGGCACCACTCTGTCATCTCAAGGAAAACTTGTAGCTCATGTAGGTTCTGGGGTTTTGGAATAGCACAAATAGCTTGAATATGATTAGTGCCCAGCTTACATTGCCCTTGTGAGATTTCACATCCCAGGTAAATCACAGTTTGTCGGGCAATTTGTACCTTTTCTTTAAACACCTTATATCCTCCCATTCCCAGCTAATTTAAAATTTCAATTGTTACCTTTATGCAGATTGTTTTCTCTTCTGTAGTTGTCAGTGTATCATCAACATACTGTAACAGCAAGTATTGTTTTCTGGTACTTGCCCATTCTTGGTCCAAATCTCCAGCTCCTTTGCCAGCTGGCTTCCAAATAGGGTTGGACTGTTCTTGTATCTTTGTGGGAGTTGTGTTCAGGTGAGCTTTCCTTCCATTTTCTGGATTTTCCATTCAGAGGCAAACAGTTTCTTACTTTCTTTGTCAAGGGGTATGCAGAAAAAGGCATCTTTAAATCAATTACAGTAAACCATTTCTATTTCTCTTTTACGGATGTTAACAGTGTGTAAGGATTAGCTACCACTGGGTAAATATCTTCAGTTATTCTATTATTGCTCTCAAATCCTGTACTAGTCTGTATTGGTCAATACAAAATTTGGGCTCTAGTGTTAACCACAGAAGTAATAGGTGCATGTTTAGGACCCACTATTGCTGTAATCAGTATGTCTCCAGTTTTGTTATTTCTAGTGAGCATTTTAAATAAAACTAACTTCCACCTCTCTGCTCACCCATGAGAGGCAGAGTTACCAGTTTCCCTGATTCTGAGGCTGTTTGGGCTCCACTCCCAGAAGCTGAGAAGGAGACTGCTTTGGCTGACAGCCCAGAGCCTGTGGAGGTGTGCTGGGTCATACAATGGGGCATTGGATACAGTGAACCTGGGACAGTGCCAGTTAGAGACTGCTTTACTCAACTTTTAAGTGATAAGCCACTCATTATGTTTTGGAGACCCCTTTCTTTATTTCTAGTGACCACTAACACTGGCAATTTGTTTTCTCTCTTTTTTGGGTTTTCATTAAGAGAACCAATGTATCTATCACCCTTTGCTTTCTCTGATTTTTCCTTCTGGGATTTTTACAGGTCCATAATTTCAGTTTTCACAGGTAACAGCATTGGTGATTCATAACTAACAATTAATTTTCTTTTGTGTATCATTTGTAAGCAGACAGCTTTCTAAATATTTTTCAGTAGTTGGTTGGGGGTACAAACTATAGCAGTCAAGTCCCCCCTTTCCAAGGGGTTAAGCCCCTCGGCCCAATAAGCTGTGTGCTGAGTTAGGGACTATGGGCTATGTCTGTCTCCTGCTATTAAGACTTCATGTCCCCAGTGCCCACTGGATTCCTGTTCCCTCAACCAAATTTGATCACCTCCAGTGAGACACTTGGAATACGTATTCTGTCTCTGACTCGTGGAGACACCCATACTCCCTTTTTCTTTTCTCTTTTTTTTTTTTTTCCCTATTTTTATTTCTATTTTAGTAGTTATATGCAGACCAAGATCCTTATCATTGATATAATTATATTCTATTATAATGTAGTATTAATAGTATATTATATTCTAATATAATATTTTATATAATATATTATAAAATTATATTATAAAATTATATTATCTAATTAAAAATTATATTTTTAATTAGAGGTTTCAAACTAGGACAGCAGTGTTCCCCACAATTTTATCCAAGTTAGCTCTTTTTGAGGGTAAATTTGATTAATGAGAAGGGTTTCCCTCTCTTGTTTCATTTTTGTCCAGTTTAAATTTTGTTTCATGTTGTAAAGAACATACTCTATCAATCACATTTTCCAAATCAAACCAATTACTGAGCACCAACTTTTCCCTCCTGGAGAAGGTCTGGCATTGTGTTTTGCTAACAGAGCATAACATGCATAAAATGCAGTTTTAACTTTTGCACTGCTGTTTTCAGTCATTTTTACAAAAAGAAAAACCACTACAGGGAGGTATAAACTTAAACTATACACACACACAACTTTTGCTTCCCTGTATGGGTAAAAAGACCAAATCTGCTTGGAAGGCACTCCTTCAGTGTAAAATTCTGTTTGTCTCTTTGCTACACCAAGCACTCAAAATTCATACACACAACAACAAAAACAATCCAGCCCTTTTGCACTAAGACATCTTTTGTGAAATTCTGCAGACAGATCCCTCAAGTGAGTGTGGGGTGCTTTTCACCTCGGCGTGTGCAGTTTGTGGGAAATCCGAATCGCCCCCCTTGCTTTCCAGTCACCGCTCACTCTTTTGGGAGTGTCGGGCTGGGTGCGGCTGGAGCAAAACGTCTTTCCCTTAATACAGACTGCACAACAAACCTGCAGCCCCTTCTGTCTGTCAGAAATCCTGTCCATGATACCAATTTAGATGTCATGATTTGCTAATGCAAGTGGGGCTCATGAGAGGTTCGTTTGATCTCAGAGTGCAGAAGGACACAAAGGGATTTCAGTTTAAATCACAACAACAATAATGCACCTTGATTTTAGTGCCAACAACAAGGGTTATGCGATAGAGGAGAGAGAGAGAGAGAAATAAGGAAAACAAAGTAAAGAAAGAGAGAAGAGATTATAGCTACCAACAGACGAGACGGAGTTGCTGGGGTCTTTTTCTGTGGGAGATCTGGCCGAAATTATCTTAGTCTTATGTAATTCTTCCCCAAAGTGACCTTGTTTCCAATGTGCTAATAAGCACCCCAAAGGAGAAGTACCTGGTACGGGAGCATAGCAAAACCCTTCTCCATATTATAACTATAATATACCACAAATGCCGAACCTGCGACGCTTTCGCAGTCGTCTGACGGACGGCGCCTAGGCTTTACCAAGAGGAATTCCTTTAGCCCAACCACGCGCAGCTTTCACCGCGTCTAACTGGCAGGCACCAAAACCAAAGTAAAGCGCCTTACCTCTCTCAGAGGGACGTTGTGAGCAGCGCAGACGGTCGCGGCTGATGGGCTCCCCGAGAACCCCTCGGTGCCGGCTGGAGCGTGATCGGGTCGCGAGTTCGCTCAGCAGCACTCACAAGGTCCCATCTGGGTCGCCAAAATGTTCAGGAACACACATAACCACGAATGGTTATATGAAGGTGCTTTATTTAAAGAGCTCTGGGCGTCAGGGGTACACATACCCAAATCTGACCCCATTTGGGTTTTCGAGTTGAACATATTTTATACTCTATTGTTATGCAACTTACATATTAATTATTAAACTTACATTGTTCTATTGTATACATTGTTTTTACCCAAGCATGGATTTCTCATTATCCCCCCTTAGCCCCTAAACATTGTTCCTCATGTTCTCTAAACAATAATTATATCTAATCACATCTAACAATTGTATCATTTATCATCTACTGATTACACAAGTGCAGCTTGACCTGGTCTTTAGCAAGCACAAGGCCTAACATTTCCAGGGCCTGCTTTTCCCAGGGGTTTCCAAACCTAACTTTCTTTCTAAGTCCCCAAATTTTCTAAGATTTTAATGCCTTTTACTATCAGCAGAAACAGCAGGGGCTGGGCAGGCCTGGAAGGAGAAAGAAGGTGGAGGGGGGGATTGTTTTGGGTGTCCCCTGGCTGTCACCTGTGTAATGCCCTGGCAACAGCAGCAGCTGCTGGGCTCCCACAAGCAGCCATGAGATGCTCCCTTTTAAAGGTGGTTGGGGTCCTGGTTTTCCCCTGAGCACCCAAGCACATGGTGAGGATCCCTCCCAGAGTGATCGGGTATTGAAAGGACCCAGTTACATGGCTACACTTGTGAGCAGAGGCTCACCCACAGTAAACAGACACAGTGATGGAAAAGTTGTGCAATAGCAGTGGTTCCTCGGGGCAGCAGCAGTCCAACACCAAAACCTCAACCATTTGCCCTTTGAGCCGTGTCCCCCAGCTAAGAGACAGCCACAACCCCACCACCTGTCCCTCCTCCCCCAGGCATGACTCCCAAATGCTCCTTTCCCTTGGCTGACTCCTTAGTGTGGGATGTAAGAGGTCCCAGCCACGTCTTGTTTCTTCATGACCTGTATTTTGCCCCTGGACAACCACTCCCTTCACAGAGTCTTTCTTCCAGATGGGAAACAATTCCCTAAAGAATCCAAACCAAAAGAAGTGCCTCTACTTTGCTGTATTGAGATAAAATTAAATGCTAAAAAATAGCTAAAATATAGAATAAGAAAAAAATTTCTTAGCTTGTAATGGCCCAGCTCCTTATCAAATTCAGGGATCACTAAATTTCTATCTAAATATGATGTAACTCATTTTCAACATGTAAACAAGACAGCCAGTCCTGTCCTGCTGGGTCCCAGCAGTGCCTCGCAGCAGTCCTGCATCCATGTCAGGATGCTGGCCAACACAGAGCTGTCCTGGAAACTAAGGCAGCTGACTTGAAGTTTGTGCAGGTACCCAAAGGTCAAACCCAGCGCTGTTCCCTCAGGATTTAGCAGTCCTGAGTGATCTCCCCTGATGTCACCCACTCCTTGTGGCACCAGTTGCTTTCCTGTGGAATGTTCTAGCTGCCCCAAGAGTAAAGAGGGAGCTGGAGAAAGAGCTTGCCAGGCTGCTCTCCATCCTTTCCCAGCAATCCTGGTTAGGGGGAGAAGTCCAAGCTGGCTCAAATGTGTAAATGTAACAGCTGTGCACAGGAAGGGTCAGTGGGAAGGATGATCCAGGAACCAGTGGCCTGGCAGCCTGAGCTTGCTACCGCGCAAGGCCTTGGGGCAGATCCTGCTGAGTGCCATCCCATGGCATGTGCAAGGAACCAGGGGGTCTGCTGGAGGGTGGGAAAGCTCTGTGGTGGGATGGGAACAGTTGAGGGTCCTGGTGGGGTGTTGAGGAGTTCTGTGAGCATGTTTTGGGGCTGTTTGTGTTGGTGGGTGTGTTGGGGAAGGAGTTGTGTGTAAGTGAGAGGTCTAGGCTGGAATTTGAGTCAGTTTGACGGGAGCATCCATGGTTTGGCTCAGCTTTGGTTATGGAGGACATAAGGAATATCTGTGACTTTTCCTGTTAGTGGTCCTGCTTCTCATGCAAAAAAAGAAGAGGGGAGAGCTGTAATTTACTGGCCACCTAGATATCTGTACCAGGGGGAGGATTAGCCTTTTTGCAATCTACTCAATTGTTTGGACTACTTTTGTAATACTGAGTGAACTTTCATTCCTTGAGAGCTTTAATTTTTCAGAGAATTAGGATATTATCATCCCTCCATAGAAAAGCAAAGGTTTGCAAACGAAAGAATGGCCTTTTTTTAGCCTCTGTGTAGTGCTTTATTTTGTAAAATGACTCTCAATGGATGATGTTAAGGCAAAGGACTTGCTGCTTTGAGATGGGAAGCAAACTTGAAACTCTTTCACATTCTCTGGCCATTCGAATTAATTGGTGAAGTCTGCAACTTGTAGGAAATTCTTGAGTTGAGCAATGGGGAAGCTCTCATGAATTGAGGATTCTTAAATGCCAGATCCTTCTGTGCCTTCCCCACAAAGATGTTTTATAGCTGCAGGGAATGACATCAATGGGAAAATAATTCCCACATGTAATTAATCTGACCAAGACTAAGCTTTGCCAGCAGTAGCTACAGGAGCTCCTGCCAACAGCCCCTGCAGGAAGGAGGCCAGCCCCCAATGCACGTGGGCTTTGGCTGCCCTCTGGCACAGAAGCCCCCCAGGGGCACAGGGCTCTGGGGCAGGAGAAGGGCACCAGCACTGCCAGGGCTTGGCTGGGGTGGCAGGTCTGCCTCAGTGGGGGACTCTGCCACACCTGCTGATTTCAGTGCTGCCAGGCCCCTGTGCAGATTCTGTGCAAGGCCCCGTGCCCTTCCTGCTGCGGCTGCGTCGGCAGCCCTGGGGGCTCCTTCTGCTGCCCTGAGCCTGCAGAGCAGGGCAGCATTTGCTGATGGTTTGAGGCGTTCCTAAAGATCCTGTTGGGCTGTCTAAGACACTTTGGGCAAGGGATTCCTTCCAACCTGGGCCACTTTGGGGGGGATGGGGGCAGCCCAAGGGCAGGTGGCAGTGTGTGCAAGGGCCCTTTGTGACATATGGTCACCATGGGATGGAAATGGACAGGGTGTCAGAGGGCCCTTTGTGACATGTGGTGGCATAGGAGCTGGCGGTGACAGGGCCATGCCACAGTGCCCAGTGCACGCGACGGGACAGGACGCGGCAGAGCGGTGCTGTGAGGAGCCCCCGCACAGCGCACTCGTTTGTGTCTGACCCGGAGCTTTTCCAAGTCTTTACTTGTACAGGTGACCTCGTGGCAAGACTGCGGGCCTTGGTGGCCCGTGGCTTTCCCAAGGCTTTTCTTTTGCAGGTGTCTGCCAGGCCAGACTGCGAGACTTGTAACCTGAAGCTTTTCTGAGGCATCTCCCATTCTCCCGGCCTCTGCCCTCAAGGTGAGACTGTGGGACTTAGTAAGCACAATCATTTACAAGGAGTCTCCAGTCATTGTGGCAGGAGCCCTCAACACCAGACTGCAGGACTTGCTGTCCTGTAGGCTTCCTGAGGCTTCTCTGTCACAGGTGCCTAAAAGGCACAAATGGACAACTTGTTGACTCAGAGATTTCCCAAGGCATCTCTCTTTAAGGTGCCTTCAAGGCAAGATTGTGTCATGGCGGGCAGATTCCTCAGGCTGTTCAAGGTGTTCAGGGGGAAAAGAAAGAAAGAACCTGGAGCTGCCCCAGCACAACAGCCGGAAGAGCTGGAGCAGTTCCAGCCACTGCAGGATGGTGAGTGGCAGAACTGGGCCACAGGGCTGATGGCTGCAGTCAGCTGGGCCCTGCCCCATCCCATCCCATCCCATCCCATCCCATCCCATCCCATCCCATCCCATCCCGTCCCGTCCCGTCCCGTCCCGTCCCGTCCCGTCCCGTCCCGTCCCGTCCCGTCCGCTATGGACATGCCCAAGGACAGGACACAAGAGGGATTGGGGCTGACCCCGGCACTGGCTGTGCTCCATACCCTGAGCCATCCCAGGGCTGTCCCTGCCTGGGGAGTGCAGGGCTGGGCTGTGTTCTCCGGCCTCTCCTGCAGCCCCTCAGCTCTGGCTGCTCTTTGCCAGATGCAGCCATGGACCAGACACAAGAGCAGGAGCCTGCCCGTGGCCGCTTCCACAGAGCAGCGCAGGCACCTGCAGCCATCCCCACCTGGGCTGGGCCTGCTGGCACTGCTCAGCCCAGCAGTGGAGCTTGGAGCACTCCATGGAACATGCCTCTCTCCCCTGTCCTTTGTTCTCCTTGCACAGAGGTTCCGCAAATTCCTGCGCATTCGGCATAGAAAGATCAGCCCCATAGGAACTGAGGGCACAGCTGAGCCTGACTCCGGGCTGACCGAGCTCCAGGCAGAGCCTGATGTCAGCCCAGATTCAGCTGAGCACTCACAAGAGTCTGACGCTGCAGTGGAGTTTGACAGGGCAAAGGCTGACATGGCAGGGACTGAGGGCATTCAAAATGATGACACCAGAGAGACTCAGGGCATCGCAAAGGCCAACAGGACACCCACTCCCACTATAAGCCAAGAGCTCATATGGGATTATTTCAAGGACCCTCGTGTTTCTTCTGACGTTGAGAAGAGAGCTGCTTCTTCTGAGCAGCAGGTACCCAGTCAGGTACTGGAACTGGAGGTCTCCCACGATACTGTTCCCCCTCACGCCACATCCACAGGGCCCCCTCAGCCTTTGAGGCCAGCAGAGCATGACAGGAAGGGAAGCACTTCTTGGGGGAAGCTGGGGAAGTTGCTGCCTTGGACAGCACTCCATGTCTTCCCCATGCCTCCTCCAGGTGCCAGCTATTGTAAGGAACATTCACCAGAGTCTGGTGTCCTGTGTCACTGTGGATGTCAGGCAGCAAATTGACATTATAAGGCTGGCTGAAGAACACCCTGCTGATGTGGTGCTGACCCTCCTGCGCTGTGCCCCATCGTGTGACAGGTATGGGGCCCACGTGCCTTGAGAGCTCAGGGCTCACCAGCCTTTAGGGCCCATGGCCCTGCACAGCCTGTCCAATGGGCTCTGCCCAACAGGCAGAGAGGTCCAGGAGCCTCAGGCCCCTCTGTGTCCTGATGCTGCTGCCAGTGCTCCCTCCCTGCCCCTCAGGGCACCAGGGCTCTGTCACCTGGGTCCCCACAGCTACACAGGGCATGGCTCTGTGACTGAGACACCCCTGACACAGAGCTCTGATCCCACAGAGCTGCTGAAATGATGTGGAGAGCCATAGGCTCGTCGGGACCAACAGTAGAGAAAGTGCTGCCAACACTGCTCTGTGTGATGGAGGATTGGCCTCTGCGCAGCATCTGCACCTCTGATGGAGACAACAAGGATGTTTTTGCTCTGGCTGTGAGTTCCTGGAGCTGGCATTTGATCACCCAGACGTTGCTTCTCCAGCAGCTCTCCATCCTCTCCCTGCTTCAGTTCCTGAGCTGAAACCTGGGCTAGGGGCAGGCTCAGGGGGCACCAGGCCTGCTGCTCCCCCTGTGTCTCCCCTCGGGCCCTGCCCCATGGACACCTCGGCACTGAACGCTGTCTTTGGGTGCTTCTTTTGCAGGCAACTCTGGTGCTCTGGCTGATTATCCAAGCGCCTGAGTGCCACGAGGCGATCCTTTATTCCGCCCGCCTGTTTCTGGCTCTGCTGTTCCATGTTGTCATCACCACCCAGCAGACGCCACCAGTGGAAGTTGACAGCTTCTGGAGAGCATGCCGGGAGGAATACTGCCTTCCCAGAAAACCCAACAGGTCCCAGTCCTCCTGTCCTTCCAATGCCTTTGTGACCAGCACCAGTGCACCCAATGTGACCTGGGCTTTGCTCTGCACACAGGTTTGCAGTGCAGGCCATGAAGGCTCTGCTTTTCCGACTGCGGTGTGAGAGTGTGGTCATGGAAATGCGATGCAAGTGTGGCTGGGACACGCTGCTCTGTGCTGACACCCAGCACTATGCCGTGGGTCTGCTGGCCAGGTGAGACCCCCTTCTCCCCACTGCCTCTGAAATTGTGCCCTGTGCGTGGGGTGCCTCACACAGTCCCTGTGGTTCTGCGACAGAGGGCCTTGTCACTGAGGGATGGCCAAGCAGAGTGGAAAATGCTGGCTGAGGGTGCCCAGAAGGTGCCTCCCCCCAAAGCACCCCCATCCCCTCCAGTGTGGTGAGGAAAGACCGGATCTCTGTGAATCAGTCCCGGTCTCTTGCCCCTCCAACTCAGGGTCTTGGTGCCTTTTCCCTCTGACAGGGAGATGCACGGTGCCTCCCTCTCTTTGTGTTCTGGGATTGCACTCCGCCTGCTCCGGCTGCTCAGCAGAGAGGAGCCACCCTGGGATCTGTCCTTCCTGGCATTCTTTGTGGAGGTGAGCCTGATGGCCAGCACTACCTCGCTGAGCTGCCTGCCAGCCCTGTCCCCTTGCATAGCCACAGCTGCCTGGGACGGTGCCCGCGCCCTGTGCTGCTGCCTGGGCCCAGCCCTGCCCAGTTCTGGCTTCCTGCCAGCCGGCTCCCCTGTCACTGCCCTGTGCCTTTCAGGTCCTGGATTGCCTGGACTTGCGTAAATGTGGTGACAGTGTCCTGGAGATGATGTCAAAGCACCTGCAGAGCGAGTGCAGGCAGAGGCGTCGCCTGGCATTCAGAGGCCTCATGGTGCTCAGCAAATTTCCTTCGATGGTGAGAATGGGGCAGCAGCTGAAGCTGTGCTGGGCAAAGAAGTCCCTTGGGCTGGCTGGGCTTCAGGAGCTGAGGCAGCTGCTCCCAGCTCTCCTGCCTCACCTGCCTGAGTGCTTTGGGACAGCCCTTTGGCCTCTGGGCCTGGCAGCAGCAGGGTGGAGTTGCACTGCACCATGGGGTGACTTTACTTTTAAGATATGTTCAGGAGCTGTGAGGAAGTTGAAGCTGTGAGAGGCTGATGGGAGTTTTTCCTCTGACCAATTATTGGTCATTTCTGAGAATTGGTGGTGGTTTTAACCACTGAGAAGTGAGATCAACTTGTGAACACTATCTTAAAATGTAAAGCCAGGGTTCTTTTGTTCTCTTTGGTTTCTGGCTTCTGACGAGGTAACAGGGCTCTGTCTCGGTTTCCCCACCCCACTCCAGGCTGGACAAGGCCACAGAGGGTGGGGAGGGGGGAAACGGAGCCGGCCTGGCTTGGTTTGCAGTTTCTGCTGCTGAACTGAAACCTGACACCATGAACATCTGCAGCTTTCCAAGACTTTAACTATTTTACTACTTGGATGAAACTTACAGATTACTCCTTTTTTCCAGAGAGAGAGAAGGAGGAGAAAGAGAGAGATAACATGAAGAAGACATCATAAAACCCTCAAAGACAGTGAAGAAAAGAGTTAAGTTTTAGATGAGGAAGAGAGAATAAAGAGATGCTATAATTAAGCTGAAATATTTTTCTATTAAAGCTATGGAGATGGACAATAGCGTTCTGAAAAAGAGCTCCTTTAATTCAGAGTATATTGGAAGGAATAGAGTGGTTCAAAGTGTGGATTTTGAGTAAAAGGTGGAGTAATTGTGATACAGTGAGGTGCTGGAACAGAGGGGAGAAGTAATAGTTGAAGATTTGGGGCCTTGAGAGGCAAAGAGAAAAACTTCTGTTTCCAGGGAGGCTCACAGAGACAGATGAAGAGAACTTTTGCCTTTGAATCCTTAAAAATGACATCCCTAGACTCATTTGACCCATAACACACCTCAGAGTGATGTGAAATGGGAGGAGTGAACTGATGACAGATTTCCAGGCAGCTGACATCAGAGAAATAGAAAGCTATAACAGAAATAGTTTTCTTGTGAGAAACTCCATAGATTAGCAGAAGAAGACTTCTGTTTCTCTACAAAGACTGATGAAAAGACTCTAACAGAAATTTGGACTGTTTTAGACACCAAAGTTCCAAGATTTTTTGTCTCTATGTTGTCATGTGAACAAGGGAATGGTTGGGTAGTGAGGGAAAAAAGGGTTTTCTGGAGGTTATTCTAGTTTTCTTATTCTTGTAGTTTTGTTAATAAACTTCCTTTATTTCCTTTTAAGTTTTAAGCCTGTTTTGCTCTTGCTCTAACCCATATCTCACAGCAAGAAATAAGGAAGTTTTCTAGTAATTTTTTAGTTACTGCTTTAAAACCACGACAATGTGAGAGAACAATTCCTCTTCTTGGTTTAAGACCAAAACTGCAACATTTAAAGTTGTTTTATTAAGCCGTGGAGACAGAGAGAAGACTGTGGACTAAGGCAATGGCTGAGGTTGCTGTATCTTAATGAAGAGCTGTCAGTACCAAGTTGTTACTCAATTGTTTGCTGCTTTGGGCAGATATTCAAAAGATAGACAACTTCTGACAAGCAGTAATCCTTTCCTTATACCCCAAGTATTTGGATGCTTCAGCACATTTATCACAGCTGCCAAAACTGGATTCACAACCTGTGGGTTTCAAAAGGAGAGCGAGATTTTGCCTGTTCTTGCTTTGGGAAAAGGGGAAAATATTCTCATTCCTTCTTCTCTTTCTTTGCCTACATCTTTTTCACCGACTTTTGACTGGACTCAGCTCAGTGATAAACCATCCACAGGAGCAGCCAGGGCTCCTTGTGGCTCTTTCCTAGTGAGGAAGCTGTGCTGAAGCTGCACCTCCTGTAAAATGCACTCAGCATTTTACATACTGAGCTTTCCTATCAGCCTCCCACATCTCAGCCATTCCGTGCTGGGAAATGACAGACAGGGCTGCAGAGTGATGGGGGGAGGAGGGGAGAGGAGACAGTGCTTCGTTTAATTATCCCACTTCAGCCTGATTGCTGCAGTGGTATCTTAAAAGTGAAAAGATTTGGAAACTAGATTTCTGGTAATTAGCATTGAGAATATTGTAATGCCAGCAGCCAGCCTCTTTCACCGAGGATTTACTTCTCTGGGATGAAATTGCCAGGCTCTCACATCCTCTGATCTCCTCAGAGAACCAGCTCTCACACGTGCTGGCAGACAGCATCTCTGGGCTCAGGATCAGGGGCAGGTAGCAAAGAGGGGACTCTGTCTGTCAGGGCTGGGGAAGATCCATCTCGTCCTTCAGGAGGGAGCCCACGCTGCCAGTGCTACAGCAGAGTGTTTGCAGGCACTGCTGTCACCACATCCTGATGTGAAACTGCTGCCATTTACTGCCCTGGCTGAGGCTGGGGTCCAGCACACATAATAAGAGAGGAGCTTTAAGCAAGTAGTCAAGAGTGAAGGGAGTGTGAGTGTCAGATATTGATGATCCAGCGTGCCCAGTCTGCAGCTGCACTACTGGGGGAAACCGAAAGAAAGTATCACAAAAGCAGCAGGCATCACAGATTGCCTTTCACTCTTTCCTGGACAAAAGATAGATTTAGGTAATAATTCACCTAATAATAGATTAGGTAATAAAGAATTAGGCTGTATGAACCTTCCTGAGGAGCTGTGCTTGTAACACAGGCAATGGTAAAATATCAGCAAAAGCTGCAGCACACTCAGGCAGCAGACACTGTCTGAGACAGAGCAGAACAAACCATTTGGATCCCCAAAATGACTGCTCACATGAGACCACAACCTCCTGATCACTGCCTAGGTTTGTACCCATTTGGGGGGATATTTTGGAATATATCTTGGCACAAGCAAGCATGTGCATCAAAACCAAGGAGTTTGCCAAAGAGAAATAGAGGAAACTTGCTACCCACCAGCTGTGATCCTGGCCAGGAGCTTGGGCAATAGCACATAAACACCTGTTTTCATTTGCTGAGTGGTGCTGTGACACAGGGGTGAGCAGTGACATGAAGCTTTTCATCTGGCCGTGATCTGCTTTCAAAGCTCTGTAAACAGCTCTTAGCTGAAAATATCATCTAACTTTTTTTTTTTTTTTCCCCTTTGTTGCACGCAGTTCATCCTCAGAGGAAGAAGAGCCCCTGTGCTCATCTGGGCTTGGGAACAGCAGCTCCCTTGAACACAGCAGGCATTCAACCTGAGGCTGAGCAGGTTCAGGCACTGAGCCACGAAGCTGTAAGTGTGCAGGCTTGCCTTGCATAAAGAGGGAATTGTGAGTTGTTAACTGAGGGAGAGAGCTGCTAGTTGGAAATAAGAGAAAATGCATTAATAGAAATTTAATTTAAGAAAAATAAAAAAATAGCAGACCAGCCTAGTTAATTTCATAAGGATTCATGAGTAAAAAAGTAAGACCTTTAGTTAGGAAATAATTGCACACTTATGACCTGAGGCAACAGTCAAAACTTGCTGAAAACAAAATGGCACATGTCATTAAATTTAATAATGCTTAATTATAGAATCATAAATATTTGAGATTGGAAAGGCCCATCAAGTCACTTAAGTCCCCCTCCTTATCAATGCATTATCTTCCCTGTTGCACATATGCTACAGACTATTAGAACTCATTGTCAGGAGGATTTGCCTTAAATTCCGCAGTTTTCTCTTTCTTAATTTCATTCCGTTACTCCCTGATATGCCTGCTTGTTTCCTGCTAAGTAATTCCTTTCCTTCCCTAGGGTGTGTGTGTCAGTCAAACATCTGTAGATGGTTGAAATGCCTCTCCTTAGTTATCACTTAGCCAAACTAGACATATTGATTTAGTTCTTTTAATCTTCCTCATAGGTAAATCCCTCTAGTCCCTTAATTATTTTGTTGCTCTTTTCTGAACTCTGTCTTTCCAAACCCTTCTTGTAGTCATATTAAATGCAGTACCCTAGTTCTTGTCATCCAGAACCATGGAAAAATCAGGGGTGCTGTTGCATCTCTGTTGCAATGTGATGTGTCTGACCCACTATAATATTTTTTCCCCTGATCTATCATGCTGAGCACCATGCAAGGCTGGAGGTCAAGACAACCTCTGTTTTTAAAACTCTGCCCTGCAGCTATTCCTTACGGTGCTGTCAACAGGGAAGATATTTTGTCTTCTAAAACCTTACTTCTGATAGTTTTCCCATCTGAAAACTATCTGGGCCAGGGGCAGCACCCAGGGACCTGCCCTGCCTGGGGGAACCTATACCAGGATCTTATAACTAAGTGTCAGAAACAAGGGCACACACTCTGTATTCCAGACTCCAACATTTTATTCTTATTCTTGTTTTCCATGTTTTAAGTACTACTACGTCTTCATCTACTTCAGCTTCTACCTCTTCTTCCTAATATTCCTATTCTTATTCTTTATCTTTTTTTGGATTCTGGAGGGACTTATGCAGGTTTTAGTGGGGGGGGGGGGGTTGGGGTTTTTTTCTTTCCTACAACTACTTCCTAAACACAACTTTCTTTTCTTTTGTTAGAATCGTGTGTGTTGCAGTCCAGCAGGCCGCTGTCGTGTCCTGGGAGCAACACCTCCTGTCTGTGTCCATTCCTCATGGCCAAAGTGCCACAGGATCAGCATGGAGTCCTTTCCGGAGGAGAGGAAATGGCCTTGGAGTCCAGCAGGGAGGAGCTGGAGCCAGTGTCCCTGCAAAGGGCCAAGAGCCGTGTGGCTGTGGCCCTCGGGGACCCGGTGCAGGGGTGCCGCTGGCAGTGCCAGGCTGCCGCTGGGAGCCGATGACTTTCCAGGTGCCTTCCCGGCCGGACGATGGGCCGGGATGCGGCGCTGAGCCCCGGCAGCGAGGGTCCCCCTTTGGGTGCCACTTTGGGCTGCCGTGTGCCCTCAGGGAGCTGCCCCGGGGGTGCTGCAGAGCGGCCGGGGCCGACTCGGCCCACAGGGCCAGCGCAGGCCGGGGCAGCCTGTGCGGCTCCCTCGGGGCGCCGGGCAGGCCGCGGGGCAGCCGCCATCTGCAGCCCAGCACTGCTGGCAGCGGGCGCTGATCCTGTGGCTGTGCCGCCAGGCAGGGGCAGCGGAACAGCCCCTGCAGCCCCTGCAGCTCCCACAGTGCCTGCCTCAAGAGCGAGCAGCCTTTCCTGTGGGGAAGCGGCTGCCCAGGAGAAGAGACATCTTCCACCATGGCTTGGGCTGCCAGAGGGCCAGGCCCGGCACAGAGTTGCTCTTGCGGGCACAGCTCGGGCTCCTGGCACTCCACCCAAGCTTCTCGAGGGACAGGCAGCAGGATTTCTCCCTTGGGCTAAATCTGCCAGTCTCTGCTGCCTGGCCTCTTCTCCTTCCTCGTGCAGCTCCAGGATGCTCACCTCATCCCAGTCATCGTCCTCCCGCTGCCAGGCCTTGAGCTGGCTGCACAGGATGTCGCAGTATTCCCTGCTGTCCTGAGCCAGCTCTCCATCACTGTCATCATCCCAGCTGGACCTGGAGGATTTTCTCTTTGCTTTGCCTCCAGTCACCTCCTGGCCATCCTGGCACAGCTCTTGCTTGCGGCAAGCTTCCCAGTCCAAGAGTGCCCGGCGGCTCGTGCCTTCCCCTGGGGACAGCCGCTGCTCAGGAGATTCTTCCCAATCTGAGAATTCCTGACAGTGATCGCTGTCCGCCTGCCACGGCTCCTGCTCCCTGCACTCGCCCCACTCGGAGACAACTGGGGAGGGCTCTTGCTCCCTGCCCTCATCCCAGTCCCAGAAATGCCAGTAGCTCCCCCATACTTGGACCAGCTCTTGCTCAAGGCCTTCATCCCACTCAGAGAGCTCCTGGCAGCTCTGGGCTTCTCCTGGGGACAGCTGTGGCTCAGTGCAGGCTTCCCCTGGAGTCCCTTGCTGGAACTTGTTCATTTCTCCTCAGCAGAGCTCTGGCTCTTCCTCAGCGCAGGACTCCACGGCTCCTCTCCTCCCTCTGCTCGCCCTCTCAGCCTCCTCCTGCTGCTCCCTCAAGGCCTGGGCTCTCTGTGAGCCGGGCCAGGGCCTGGGGGGCTGGGACTTGGGCTTCGCCTTCTCCTCCTCCGTGCCTGCAGTCCTCTGGTGCACACAGGTACCTGGACACAGCCACTGTCCTGGGACTGACCCAGGCCCCACAAGCCCTTTATATACCCCCCAGCCGGGGCGGGGCTCTGCCATGTCACAATGGACTTTGGGCACCGCAAGGTCCCGCGTCACCACGGGTCCTGACACACCGTGCCTGTGTCACAAAGGCCACCCCGGCACCCCGTGCCTGTGTCACAAAGGGCACCCCGGCACCCCGTGCCTGTGTCACAAAGGCCACCCCGGCACCCCGTGCCTGTGTCACAAAGGCCACTCTGGCACCCCTTCAACAGCCCAAGGCACCAGGAGCGGCCTGGAGCAGCCCAGGCCTTGGGGGATTGCAGCCCCTTCTTCTGAGCCGCTCCTTCAAATGATCAGGAGTGGCTGGGGCCAAGTGAAGGTGCAAAAGGAGACCGTGTGTGTCTTCGTTTGAAAGACAGGGGCCTGCTAAGGGAGGCAGGAGGCTCCTTTGCAATGGAAAATGTAAACCCCCTCCCTCCCAATTATTATCCCTTTGAAAGGCACTCTCTGGCAAAGATAGGAGGACAGGAAGAACAGTTTGTGCTGCTTTTGCATGAATTGCTATTTGGTGAGCAGGGAAGAAGCCCCTCATGGAAATGATTTTACTGAGAGGAGCTGCTAAACGAGAGCTGCCCCTGTGCCAAGCAAAATCCAAGAGCTGGCTAGCTGTGGGAACTGACTACCTATTAAAGCATTTAAATAGCTGGATCCACCTCTGTGAGATTGACATTTTGCAGACAGGCAAGCCAGGGAAATCTCTCTCTTGCTTCCACCTTTGAGGAGGTACCCGGCTGCCGGTCGGGCCGGGCCCCGCTGCACTGCGGCCCTTGCAGTCGTGCTGACAGTGGCCACAACAATCCTTAAAGCTTCAGGGTCCCCTGACACCCGGGCAACCGAGGAGGAAATTAAAGGAGCGGGTTCGCTGGAGTCCCCAAAACCAACTGGAATAGGAAAATCAAGTAGGGATGAGGCCCATAAAGCCTGCACAGCACAGGAGCAAAGTGCAAAGACCAGGCCTAGGGGCAGACACAACAATATCTAGGGGAGGTGTGAGGGCGCAGTCTGAGGGCATGGGTCCAGACACAGACTGGGGTTAGAAAGATGCAAAATACTGTGACGAATTGCAACCAATCGGGGGAGAGACATGGGAAGATTCTAGAAACATAACTTTCAGTGGAGTGACTTGATGAACGTATGAATTGCCATCAAGCCTTTGGCAAGTGCTTCCCAAGGCTTGAACTCAAAGCCTGCTGCTTCAGGGCTGAAGTCTTTCTGGCCCTGTGTCCCAGAAGGGCTGAATCGCACAGGCTCGGCCTGGCGGGGCCGGGCTGGCCCCAGCAGTGACCGGGTGGGGACGGGAGGCTGTGGGACCCCGGCTGAGGCTGGGCCGGACCACGGCTGCTCACACCTTGCTGAGCCTAAGCCGTGCCCCGCTGCCGGCCCCCACTGAGCTGGAGTCCGCTGGGCTCCGGGAGGAGCTCCGGGTGGGTCCAGGCCCCCTCGGCCATGGCCTGTGCAGCACATGGTAATTGAAAGAAATTGGCCAGGAGACAAGACTCCTGTTTGATGCCTTTGTTAGGATTCAGCTCTTGGGGTTTGGGGGGCCCAAGGGGTTGTTTGCATCACGGCCATTCCCACACTGTCAGCTCCAAAGAGGAGACACAATTCAGCTTTGCAGCACACACTGCAGAGCTGGGGCTTCCATCCTCATGAGAGTAGCCAGTGACTTGTCGTCCTGGTTTGCTGTCTAGGGCTGTCAGTCCTTTCCAGTCCTCTTAGGTCATGGTGATGCAGGAAGATGGTTTCTAAGCAGGTTTAGGTGATGCGTCATAGCTTGCTCGAATATGTTTCCTTGTCCTTTTATTCCTCTGTTAGCTCGTTGTTTTGGTGTCCTGCATGCCTTAGTTTGCATTTTACTCGGTTACACAGCTTCCTGGGAGTTTCTTTGTTCTAGTGTGGCACAGTGACCATGGGAGTTGCCTCGTTCTGTGGCACACCTTTCTAATGGGTTGCTTTTGTTAGTTGGATTTAGCCCCCATGGGAACAGCTCTGTTACAAGGCAGCAGGGAAGTAAGGGGAAAGGGTACAGGAATGTCTCATAAGAACCTTTAAAACACTTCAGAAAGTGGTAAGTAATTAACATTACTAATAACCATCGGAGCAAACAAGGGGTACAAGGTTTACAAATGGGATAAGAACATTAACTGTACATAACTAAACACAGTATTTTATCCGGGGTGGATTTCTTGAGAGATTTTATTCATGACATGTGCCTACAAGGATTCAGCACCTCTCTGAGCTGGGGGGAGAGGCCAGGGCTGCACAGGGGGGATGTTGTTGGCAGCTCCATGAGGACGCTCTGGGATGCTGCCCTGGGGTGTCCAGCGCAGTGGGGATGGATCAGCCCCTGCTCTGCTGCTCCTTCCCGTCTCCCCCAGGGACCTTGCTGAGCCCCAGCCATGCTGTTTGCCCCCAGCCTGCCCACGGCCACCCTGGGGCTGCTCACGGGGGTTTTCTGTGCTGAGCTTTGGCCTGGCCGTGTTCTTGAGAGAGCCTGGGCAAGGAGCCTGGAGCCCCCAGGCCCTGCCCTGAGGCGTCAGCGCTGCCCCAGCAGTGCCCATGGCCTGTCCCTGCTGCAGCCCCGGCACTGCCACCCCCAGGGCTGTGCCCGGCCCCAAGAGCACTCAGGCCCTGCAGCAACACCAGGGCCAGGAGGGCAGCGGGGCAGTGGCACGGGAGCAGCACTGGCAACACCAAGTGCTGCTGCTCCTGGGCACAGCTGCTGTGCCAGCACTGATCTGCCCCCAGCTCTGCACACAGACACTGCTGCTGCAGCTCCAGAGAAGGGAACAAAAGGGGCATCTCTGGAGAAAACTTTGCTGGGAGATTTTTTTAGTTCCTTTAAAGCCACCAAGAGCAAGCCCCTCATTGGCAGTGTGTGACCACAGGGAAGGTGAAAAGAGAAATAAAATGAGAAATGGCACAAACAAACAAACATTTTATTGAAGACAATATTAGAAAGTAAAATTAAGGAAAAAAACCTCCAAAATTAAAACAAGAAGTATCAAAGTTGACTTTTATTACAAGTGATTTACAGGAATTGGCCAGCAGTTTAATGTTTCTGAAACCATCCAGTCATCATTCTCCACACTGCAGCCTTGAGCTCTTGGTTCCTCAGGCTGTAGATGAGGGGGTTCAGGACTGGAGGCACCACCGAGTACAGAACTGACACCGCCAGATCCAGGGATGGGGAGGAGATAGAGGGGGGCTTCAGGTAGGCAAACGTGATAGTGCTGATGAACAGGGTGACCACAGCCAGGTGAGGGAGGCAGGTGGAAAAGGCTTTGTGCCGTCCCTGCTCAGAGGGGATCCTCAGCACAGCCCTGAAGATCTGCACATAGGAGAAAACAATAAACACAAAACAGCCAAAATACAGAAAAGCACAATGAGCCCAAGTTCTCTGAGATAGGATTTGGAGCAGGAGAGCTTGAGGATGTGTGGGATTTCACAGAAGAACTGGCCCAGGGCATTGCCCTGGCACAGGGGCAGGGAAAATGTATTGGCTGTGTGCAGCAGTGAATAGAGAAAGGCACTGGCCCAGGCAGCTGCTGCCATGTGGGCACAAGCTCTGCTGCCCAGGAGGGTCCCGTAGTGCAGGGGTTTGCAGATGGACACGTAGCGGTCGTAGCACATGATGGTCAGGAGGAAATACTCTGCTGAGATGAAGAACACAAAACAAAAGACCTGTGCAGCACATCCTGTGTAGGAGATGTGTCTGGTGTCCCAGAGGGAATTGTGCATGGCTTTGGGCACAGTGGTGCAGATGCAGCCCAGGTCAGTGAGGGCCAGGTTGAGCAGGAAGAAGAACATGGGGCTGTGCAGGTGGTGGCTGCAGGCTACGGCGCTGATGATGAGGCCGTTGCCCAGGAGGGCAGCCAGGGAGATGCCCAGGAGGAGGCAGAAGTGCAGGAGCTGCAGCTGCCGCGTGTCTGCCAATGCCAGCAGGAGGAAGTGGCTGCTGGAGCTGCTGTTGGACATTTGCTGTGGCTGCACCTGGGGACCTGTTCATGAAGAAAAAGAGCAGTGACAAATCAGGAGAGGCTGGGACTCACCCACCCTTGTTCCTGCTCTGGGAAAACTTCACCCAGGTCCCTGCCTGAGCTCCAGCTGTGCTGTCTGAGTGTGCCAAGAACAGACAGGCCCGTGCCTGGGGGCTCTCCAGGAGCCATCCCTGCCCTGCTGCCCTGGGTTTGTGGCCATGCAGGAGAGGGAAAAAGCTGGAAATTCAGGATTTGTCTGAGGAATCACTCCTAATGCAGGAAGGTTTGTTGCCATCTGCACACACTTCTAAAGTATAGCAGGAGTTGGTTTTACAAATTGTTTTCCTACGCACAAATCATTCCTGGTTCTCTGAGGTCAGAAATCCCCAGCATTTCTGCTGCACTCAGAATTTCCCACTGAGAGATGTGAGAGGCAAAGGATTCCCTGTGGCTTAGGGAAGGTGAGGGGCTGGATGGGCTTGTTCCCAACTCCCCTGGGTTTGCACCTTTGGCTGGAATCAGAGCACAGTCACACTCCTGTGTCACCCTGGCATAAACCAGGCCCTGCCCAGAGCAGAGGGATCCCTGAATGTCTCACCCTCTCTAAAGGTCTCTGGGCAAGGGCTCAGCACCCCCCTCTGCCAAGGACACTCATGGCTCCCTTGGCAGAGCCAACAGCATTTCCTCAGCGGTGGCATCTCTGCCCTTCCCCGTGGGACATTCAGGGAACTCTGAGAGGCTCTGGCACAGATTTGCAGCCAGGAGGGCAGCTCAGAGCTTGGAAGGACACAGCAAGGAGATCCCCAGGTGTGCCCATGATGGGATCTCAGGGAGGGGGCTCAGCTCATTCCCCTTTCCCATGGACTGCTTTGCCCACAGCCCCACAGGTCACAGGGAAGCTGGGACACCCCATTCCCATGGACACACCTGCCTGGCAGCAATCCCAAGGGCAGGGCCTGACTCAGCTGCTGCAGATGCCAGAGGCTCCCTGAGAGCCCCAGATACCAATGACAATATCAGAGCAGTGCATTTAGGCTGTTTAGGAGCCTCCCAGCAGAGAGACTGAGCACCCAAACTTACAGTTCTGTCATCTCTGTACATGTTCAAACATTACTTTGCTGTTCCTGGTGTGTCACTTTCAACTCAGAATATTCTGTGATTCTGGGATTACAATTCCTCTTCTGCTTCTCTCATCCCCCTGTTGTCTATAATCAAAAGAGAAAAAAACCCCAAACCTTTGCAACAGTGTTAGAACAGTAAAGTAAAAACCACACCTTTATTGGAAACTTCCAGGTGTCCCAGTGGGGTTGAGGCACACCCGGCCCCTTATTTCAACAATTTCTTAAGATTGATTAATTAGGATATTTAACAGAAACATTCAATAGGAGATTCAGCTGCCCCAGTTACACACCCCAGGGTCAACCCACTGGAGTAGGTCGAAGGGTTTCTTTGCCCCACTTTCTGTTATGACTGTTCATATTCTGGTTAAAAAACAAAATGTTCTTCTTGTAGCTCCACTCCCTGATGATAAGACTATACAGTATTTCAGAAATCGACTTAGAACATGAGATTATAGTTCTAAAATTTAAGAGAAAGGTTAGGAAACATACCAGAATTAATTAAAGATAATAGTTATATAAGTATATAATAGTAGTTTAATAGAGTTAATTAAGGATTATCATTTTATAACTATATAATAATAGTTTACAGATCTAAATATACATTAAACATATATAAAAAGCAAAAATCTTTTTGCTATCATCTCAACTTTCCCACCCTGCTTAAAGCAAGACATTGAAAACAGTCTCAGGAAAGCTCCTGATCTTTACAGCAATTCCAGTCTCACCTTCTTTTGGGAAGTGTCCTCTGGAGCTGTGTCCAGGCAGGACTGGAGCTGGGAGCAGCCCTGCCCCACACAGCCCCTCTCAGCAGCAGCCCCTGCCCTGCTCAGGGTGGCTCCTTCCCCCCACAGCTTCTCCCCAGCGCTGGGAGCAGCTCCCCGGGCCGGCTGAGAGCTGTCCCTGGCAGGCAGCAGAGTCCCTGCCCCAGCACAGCGCCCTGGGCTGCAGGACCCTGCTCTGCAGGACAGCCCTGGGCACCCCTGGCTGCTCTGCACAAGGGACAGGCAGAGAATGTACTCACAGAGTCTGTAGGCACTGGCATGTTCCAGCTTTAGGAGATGCCTCCAGGAGCTGCAGCTGCATTGTCCTGCAGCCAGAGGCTTCCTGTGTCAAGGGCTGGCAGGGATTCTGCCCCAGGCACTTCTCAGCACCTTCCCAGCCCTGACTGATTGAAGCTCTCTGTGCCTCTGGGCTGTGCCCAGGGTGGCTGCAGGCAGTGCCCCAGCCCTGCTGGGCTGGCAGAAGAGCTGCTCAGCAAGAGAAATGTGCTTTTGAAGCTCTTCTTGGTTTCCAGGAGCTGCCTCTGTGCCAGGAGCCCGGCCCAGCTCAGCAGCACAGACACAGCAGCAGGACTTTAATGAGCCACTTGGGCTTTGTGCTGAGGCCCTGAACATCAGTCCCTGACAGGGAGGGGAAGAAAGCTCTCAAGAACTCCAAGTCAGAATCCAAATCCAAAGTTTCTTTCACTTTTAATGGGTCCCACTGAGGGATGTGACTGAGAAAGTGTCCCCAGGCCCCAGGCAGAGCAGAGAACTGGAGGCACTGATGACAGCTGGGGACAAAGAGAAGCCAAGGCTTGGTGCCCTGGGCCACAGCAGCCAATGCTGTGCCGGCAAGGGCTGTGAGGAGACACCTTGTCCTGAGGCCCTGGGGCCTCCTGGCACAGCCCCAGCAAGGCTGGCCACTGTCACCCCCTTGGCCTGCCCTCAGCATCCCCCCTAGCCCACATGCCAGTGGCCTCAGGGATCTGCTGGAAAGAGTCCCTGGGGAGCCTTGCTCAGGAATGGCCCTGTGGGCTCCTTCATGCTCCAGGGACTGCAGCTTTTTCAAAGGACTTTGGCTTTTGCCTTGGAGTCTCTGAGAGCTTTGTGCAATCCTGGCCTCCAATTATCTGCTGTAATTAGTCCCTTGAGAGCCTTTGTCAGTAACAACACTCAGTGGGGATCATTAATGCTTCAAGGCACTTCAGGTTCTTAAGGCACTTTCCTTTTTCCTTCCCACACTGAGTCTCTGAGAAGTTTGTGCAATCCTGGCCCTGTTGCCGCCTGTTCATTTTGTTCTGGTTATTAATTTAAATGGTTTGTTCCTGATGTTATTCCCCCCATGAGTTGTAATGGTTTTACCCGCTTGTCAGTTTTGTAAACCCCTCCCCTTTTTCCTGAATCTTCCTTGTCCATCACCCTGTTCCTGCCCCTGAACCCCATCAATCTATGTAAACCCCACCCCTTGTTCTAGCTCCTTCCCTGTCATTTATCCCTCACTCGAAGCCCCATTGGCATTGTGACTGCCGCCCCTCCCACGTGTTATTCCTATTGGTCCCCAACACTGTAAACCCTCCCCCCAACTCCTCCCCTGAGATGCCCTGATTGGTTCTTGTGTTTGTACCCTCCCCACCTTAAATTGGAGCGCACGGAGGTGCTCCTCGCTCAGACCGTCCTACCCTTGACTTTTCCAGTCCTTCCCCCATCCACTGCTCCCGACCCTGGAATAAAACCTGGTTTCTGGAGAGAACCTGGGACTCTGAGCCTCCTCCTTGCCTTCATCGGGCACCCACGACGCACCTGAGACCGCAGAGCTTGGTGGCTCGCAGGCTCTGAAGGTTCGGTCTGGGACAACGAGCTCCCAGACCGTTCCCCACTCTCGGCGCTGCCAGCGGCTAGGGAGTAAGAGCTAGCCAGGGCGAGGAGAGCCGCGGCAGGGGCAGCGTCAGCTGGCGCCCAACGTGGGGCCTCTACAGCCTGTGGAGACCCCCGGAGGAGTCTGTGTGGGATTATAAAGACTCTTTGGGCGGCGGCTACCCTGGTTGCAGCAGGCCGGTTTCTGTCCGGCGGCGCTCCCAGGGGAAGAAGCGACAATCTCCCGGTGCGCAGGAGACCGCTTCTGGGGTGCTCGGACGTCTCCCACAGCCCAAGTCAAGACCCGGTAAGTATTCCCCGGTGGGGGAAAAAGGGGGTGTGTGTGTGGCCCCTGTGAGTCTTGTGTGAGTACTGTGTGCGAGCTGGGTCTTGACCCTTATTCTTTTGTTTGTTAAGTTCGCATTTGCTGTTGGGAGGCGGTGGAACTGCGGAGCCGGGGAATAGAAGATGGGCGCACGTTTGTCGGCTCCGCAGAGGGGGATTTATTTCCAAGTTGTGGGTCTCCTTGAGGGTGGGAAGCACAAATATTCGCGTGGGTTGGTTAAGAGGCTTGTACGTTGGCTTTTTCTGCATTTTCCCCATATGTCCCCCGAAGATGTTCTTTCGGTGTCATTTTGGAATTCGGTCGGGTCCAAATTAACGGCTTTGGTAGTTCAGGGGGACAAAACAGCCGCTAAATTAATCCCGCTTTTCGTTCTAATTCGGACCGCTTTAGTTGAAAAGAGGGAAATGCAGAAGCAGCCAACGCAGCCTTCCCCAGTTTCTACAGTTTCCCCAGTTTCCCCAAACCCCTGCTCCTCGTCCCTTGTCCCTAAGTTGGGGGAGACCTGCGGAGCAACCCGTAAAACGCAGGGCTCTGAAGTCGGCAGTAGTCTCCCTGGCTCCCCAAGCCTCCCTCAGAACCCTTGCCCCGGTAGCCCTGGCCAAGCTGCCGGAGCCCTTACCCATTCCCCTACTTCCCCAGTTAATAACCCCAAGTTTTCCCCTGTCCAAGTTCCAAATCCCCAGTTTGATAAAGTTATTGATCCCCAGTTTCTCTCCCAGAACCCCGGTTCCCTTACACTCCCTCATTCCCAGTGTTCCCCTAAAGCTTCCCCTAAGTCTCCCCATACCCTACTTGATTCCCAAAATGGCCCCCGAGGGACACAAGATGGCGGAGACCGCATGGTCAGACCCCTCCCTTGTGCTCCTTCTTCCCACAATCCCTTCCTCCCCTCAAAGTCCAACCCCTTCCTCCCTAGCTCCTCCCTCTCTTCCTACCCTGACCCCTCCCACTTATCCACAGATGGTTCCTCCTCCTCGGGGGTGTGTCCCCAAGGCGTTACCACCCAAAACTCCACCCCTTCCGGCCGTTGCTCCTCCCTTCAACCCTCCCCCTCAGTCGGTCCTCCAGCCCCGCCTCTTCCGGCTTCTGGTTCCCACGCCCCTCCTCCCGGTTCCCACGCCTCCCCTTCCGGTTCCCACGCCCCTCCTACCAGTTCCCACGCTTCGGGAACCGGAAGTGACAAGCCTGAGGACCAGAACCCGGAACAGGTTATAATTCCCTTTGCCACACCGGTTAGTTTTAGAGGAAGGGGGGGGAGGTACCGAGAATGGGAACCCTTCTCCTTCCAAACAAAGAGGGAGCTGTGCAAGGCTCAGAAGGAGTTCGGCAGGAGAAGTGAATATTTTAAAGGCTTGTTAAAGGCCACCTTCTCCGCGAACGAGATGGTCCCCCACGATTTAAAGGAATTGTTTGCCTGCCTCCTTTCCCCAGCTGACTATAGGTTGTGGAAACAGAGGTGGAAGAAATCGTTGGAGGCCATCCTTCCTGAGCTGCTGCGCAGCGAGGAGACCGCGGTTGACGCGGATGAAAACCCCCTCTCCATAGATCACCTGTGCGGTGAAGGGAATTGGGGAAAGCCAGAAGAACAGGCCAGGGTCTTACCCCGGTCTGTCCTAATTAAAATAACAGAGGCCGCTGAGAAGGCATTTAACATCTTGCCGGGGGGGGAACCCCTCACGAATTTCTCTAACATCAAACAATCCCCCAATGAGCCCTTCAATATTTTTATCAACCGCCTGCAGGAACAAATTGAGAGGCAGGTTGATAAACCGGAGATGCAGGAGCAGCTAATTTTAGAAATGGCTAAAGCTAACTGTAACGATATCTGTAAGCAAGTCATTTTTAGCCTGCCTATGTATCCGCCGCCCACCTTGGATGACCTCATTGACGCCTGCGAGAAGAAGGTCCCGTTAATGGGGGCGTCCAGGGTGCCACCACCACCGCAAGTGGCCAGGAGACTACCGACAGCTGCAGTGACCCAGCACCCACCAGGCCAACTACCACCACCAGCTGGAAGGCCTCTGCAATGTTATCGCTGTGGGCAGCTGGGACACATGGCCCGGGATTGCACTGCTATACTTCCCTGCCCTGGACCTGCGAGGGGCAACATGGGGGGAAAAGGGGGAGAGGGAGTTTTTAATAAAAAAAACTAGGAGCGCGGCGCGAACCTGCCCCGCGCGAAGCTACAAATGGGGCAGGTATCGCAGAGGCGGGGGAGAACAAAAATCGGACATGGCCTATTCACTGGACGAGACATTTGGTAACAACGCGAGACATCCTCTTCCGGTCCCAGCGCTGGACGGTAGTAGCTGTGGACCCACTGGAGGGGAAGACAATGGACACCGGACGTGACAGTAAGTGCATCGCCATCGGGGACACCAAGCACACACCCCCGGAGATTGAGATTTCGCCGATCACCTTTTCGGGTGGTCCGGAGAACCTCATTCTCCTGGCGCGCTGCACTCATCCACCCTTCTTTCTGCCCAAGGGGCAAATCATTGCCCAATTCATACCAATACCTGAGCAGGTCCCAGTAGACGACCATGCACCAGGCGTCTACTGGGCAGAAGTGGTGGGTGAGGAAAAGCCCATTCTGGACTGCAGCGTCAAGCAGGGTGCAGAATCCTTTCAGATGAAAGGACTGCTTGACACGGGAGCGGATGTGACGATCATCCCCGAAAGGAGATGGCCGTCACATTGGGAGTTGCAACCCGTGGCAGGCAAGATACAGGGCATAGAGGGTACCCAATTGGCAAGAATTTCAAAGAGCGTGGTGCAAATTGCGGGGCCGGATGGGCAATTGGCAAATTTACGCCCATTTGTTGCTGACTATCAGGTTCCCCTGTGGGGAAGAGATCTCATGTCCCAGTGGGGGGTTAAAATCGAGATCCCGAAAACCCCTCGGGATTTTTAGAGGCGGCCACTGTAGAGCGCCCTTTCCAGAAATTAGATTGGACAACTGATACGGCGGTCTGGATTGACCAGTGGCCGCTAAGAAAAGATAAATTAAAGGCGCTCAACGAACTCGTGGAGGAGCAACTTAATAAGGGAAATATAGTAGAAACCACAAGCCCTTGGAATTCCCCGGTCTTTGTTATCCGTAAGCCGGGGAAGGATAAGTGGCGGCTCCTTCACGATCTTCGTGAAATCAACAAGGTCATTGTGGACATGGGACCCCTTCAACCAGGGATGCCTACCCCTACCATGCTCCCTCGAAATTGGAAATTGGCAGTGATTGATATTAAGGATTGCTTTTTTCAAATTCCCCTACACCCTGACGATGCCCCACGGTTTGCCTTCTCGGTGCCCACTCTTAACCGAGAAGCCCCAATGAAGAGATACCACTGGCGAGTGCTACCCCAAGGAATGAAAAATTCGCCGACCATCTGCCAGTGGTATGTCTCTTCATTGCTGTCTCCCGTTCGCGCCAAAATGGGGGAGGTCATCATCTATATGGATGATGTCCTAGTGTGCGCCCCCCATGACGATATGCTTACTCAATCACTTGACCTAGTGGTTAGAGTTCTAACATCTGCAGGATTCCAGCTCCAGGAAGACAAAGTTCAAAGGATGCCACCCTGGAAGTATCTGGGACTGAGGATTACTGAGAGGACCATTGTTCCTCAACAATTGGCTATCAACAGTAATCCAAAGACTTTGGCAGACCTTCACTCCCTGTGCGGGACCTTGAACTGGGTCAGGCCTTGGCTGGGCCTCACCACCGAAGACCTAGCCCCCCTCTTCATGCTTTTGAAGGGGGAGAAGGAGCTTAGTTCTCCTAGGACCCTGACTCCAGAGGCGAAGGAAGCACTGAGGAAGGCACAAATTGCTTTAATGGAAAGGCAGGCACATCGATATGAGCCGACCCTGCCGTTTGAGTACATTATTCTGGGAAGGTTGCCGCACCTGTGTGGGCTCATCTTTCAGTGGGATCAAGGCTCAAGGGACCCACTCTTGATCATAGAGTGGGTATTCCTGAGCCATCAACGACCCAAGAGTATCATCCGGCCACAAGAGCTGGTGGCTCAGCTTGTCAGGAAGGCTCGAGCCAGGCTCAGGGAGATGGCAGGGTGCGACTTTGCTTGTGTACGGGTGCCTATCAGCTTGTCTCGGGACAGGGCGTCCCCAGATAAGCTGACAAAGGAGATGTTTGAACAGCTGCTGCAGGAGAACGAGGCTCTCCAAATCGCTTTTGATAGCTACAGTGGACAAGTTTCAGTCCACGCCCCAGCACACAAATTCTTCAATGCTAAATTTAACATTATCCCAAGTTCAATTCGGAGTCGAAAACCCCTCAAGGCCCTGACAGTTTTCACTGACGCATCTGGAGCATCCCACAAGTCAGTTGTGACTTGGGTGGATCCTCAAACTCAGCGGTGGGAAGCGGATGTTAAGTATGTGGAGGGATCTCCACAGGTCGCTGAGTTGGATGCTGTCGTCAGAGCTTTTGAGAGATTTCCCGAACCATTTAATTTGGTTACAGATTCGGCATATGTTGCTGGGGTAGTAGCTAGGGCAGAGAATGCCGCCCTAAAGGAGGTCTCCAATCCGCAGCTGTTCGAGCTGCTTTCCAAGTTAATCTTTACCGTTTCCCACCGAAAGCAGCCATTTTTTGTGATGCACGTGAGGTCGCATACTGAACTCCCTGGCCCGGTAGCCGAGGGAAATGAGAGAGCTGATTCCCTCGCTACTCCTGTCACTATGGCTCAGCTCCCTGATGTATTCCAGCAAGCCAAGCTGAGTCATCAGATGTTCCACCAGAACGTGCCTGGGCTGGTCCGCCAATTCCACCTGAGGCGAGATCAAGCCAGAGCCATCGTGGCCACATGCCCACACTGTCAGTCCACTGCAATGCCCTCTCTGGGAGCTGGGGTCAACCCCAGAGGCCTGGGGAGCTGTGAGGTGTGGCAAATGGATGTCACACATGTCCCAGAATTCGGCAGGTTCCGCTATGTGCACCTTTCCATTGATACCTTCTCAGGTGCTATCTATGCCTCTGCCCACACAGGGGAGAAAGCCGAGCATGTATGTAAACACCTCATGCAGGCTTTCTCTGTGCTGGGGGTCCCCAAAGAGATCAAAACGGACAATGGCCCAGCTTATACCTCCAGGAAACTGGAGGATTTCCTGCAGGAGTGGGGAGTGACACACAAGAGAGGCATCCCACACTCCCCCACAGGCCAAGCGATTGTTGAGCGAGCCCATCAATCGCTCAAGCGCGTCCTTGTCCATCAAAAGGGGACAGTAAAGGGCTGCACCCCACAAGAACGGTTGTGCAAGGCCCTTTACACGCTGAATTTCCTGAACTGCTCCGACAGTGATCCCAACCCTCCAGTGGCCCGGCATTTTACATCTGCCAACAGCTACAAGTTGCAGCAGCGCCCTCCAGTGCTGGTCCGAGACCCCGAGACCCAACGAATTATGGGTCCCTTCGATCTGGTGGCCTGGGGACGGGGATACGCCTGCGTTTCCTCGCCCCAAGGACTGCGGTGGATCCCACAAAAGTGGGTGAAACCGTATGTCCCAAAACATCCAAGCAGGCCGCCAGATCAATATGAGGGTGCTGTCCCGTCCGAATAGGTCATCTCCGGACCCCCCAAGGAGGAGGAGGAGAAAAACCCCAAATCTTTATTTTAGAGATTCCTCTTTTCAGTTAAGTTATGTTTTGTGTTTGCTTTGTTTTAGAGAGAGCCATCCTTGAAGACATGACAGCCCCAAGCGTCGCCAAGATCATCTTTGGTGTGATGTTGATAGTTGCCCAGATGGAAGGGTGGATCGTGCCTCAGCCAAAGCAAAATGTGTGGGTCATGTTGGCGAAGTCCCTGCAGCGTGACGAGCTGTGCCTCTCCACCGGAGCAGCGGGAAACCCAATGTCAACCTGCCTGGTGGGGATCCCTTTGAAACCTGAAGAGTTTCCCGACTCCCTTACCACCTTGCTCCATGACGCCAACCGGGGAAGGCCGGCTCAACGTGTCGTCCGCTCAGCGCCGGTGTATAAGATCAGAAGGCCAGCGAAGAACCCCCTCCTCCTCTGGAGAGACTGGCAAGCCACGCTGGAGAAAGCGACCGTTGAGCCCCAAGAGTTCGACCTTCTGGATTCCTCCCCAGCGTCATTTTGTGTTCATTTTCGTTATTACCCTTCTAACCCTGCCCCCTATCCCAAAGTGGTGCAAGTCAACAAGCAGTTCCAGGCAGCCAAGTGGTGCCAGAACATCGCACATGTGAAGATGCCCTCAACCCTTAACCCTACCCCTCTTCAGTTGCCCAAAGGTTTATTTTTGATCTGTGGGGATCGGGCATGGGCAGGCATCCCCTCTCGCCTTCTCGGAGGGCCGTGCACACTGGGCCGGCTGTCCTTGTTTTCACCCAACACGACCCAAATCGAAAATTGGAGCCAAAAGAATAATTCGGCTATCAAGAAGCGCAGCCTGGACGACTTAGACCCAGACTGCGACTCAGAAATTTTCCATTGGAGTAAGCTAAAACGGGTAGCAGTGTCTGTTTTTCTGCCCTGGTTGGCCGCTGCTCAAGCCCTTGGAGAATTAGGCCAATTCGAGTGTTGGGTAGTAAAACAAGCAAATTTAACGTCAGCTGCGCTAAGCGACCTCCTCGAAGACGAGGAAATCACCAGGCAAGCCACCCTCCAAAATCGGGCGGCCATAGACTACCTGCTGCTCCTGCACAACCACGACTGCAGGGAATTTGAGGGGCTTTGCTGCATGAACTTGACATCAAAAAGTCCCTCCATTCGCCAGACCATCGAACAGATGAGAAGCATGGTCCACCAGATAAAACAAGAACATGAGGACTGGGCCACCAACATCTTTTCCAACTGGGGACTGTCCGGATGGCTCTCATCCATCCTGAAAACCGTTTTATGGATTGTTTTCATCATTTTTATAGTTTTAGTTGCGTTCGCCATCCTGAGAAGATGTTTAATTCAATCTGTTCTCCACCTTGTATCTCCTCCTCCCCAAGTTAATTTTGCTAGTGCTCCTTCTCCTCCTTCCTCCTCGCCTCCACCCTCTCCCTCCCTTAAAGACTGGTTCCCTGAGCCCTCTGCACCTCCTGCAGATGCAACCTCCTCTTTCTAAAAAAGAAAGGGGGAGATGTTGCCGCCTGTTCATTTTGTTCTGGTTATTAATTTAAATGGTTTGTTCCTGATGTTATTCCCCCCATGAGTTGTAATGGTTTTACCCGCTTGTCAGTTTTGTAAACCCCTCCCCTTTTTCCTGAATCTTCCTTGTCCATCACCCTGTTCCTGCCCCTGAACCCCATCAATCTATGTAAACCCCACCCCTTGTTCTAGCTCCTTCCCTGTCATTTATCCCTCACTCGAAGCCCCATTGGCATTGTGACTGCCGCCCCTCCCACGTGTTATTCCTATTGGTCCCCAACACTGTAAACCCTCCCCCCAACTCCTCCCCTGAGATGCCCTGATTGGTTCTTGTGTTTGTACCCTCCCCACCTTAAATTGGAGCGCACGGAGGTGCTCCTCGCTCAGACCGTCCTACCCTTGACCTTTCCAGTCCTTCCCCCATCCACTGCTCCCGACCCTGGAATAAAACCTGGTTTCTGGAGAGAACCTGGGACTCTGAGCCTCCTCCTTGCCTTCATCGGGCACCCACGACGCACCTGAGACCGCAGAGCTTGGTGGCTCGCAGGCTCTGAAGGTTCGGTCTGGGACAACGAGCTCCCAGACCGTTCCCCACTCTCGGCGCTGCCAGCGGCTAGGGAGTAAGAGCTAGCCAGGGCGAGGAGAGCCGCGGCAGGGGCAGCGTCATGGCCCCAATTATCTGCTTTAACGAGTCCCTTGGGAGCTTTGCATTGACACTCAGTGGGGCTCATCAATACTTTGAGATACTCAGGGCTTTTTCAGCTACTTTGGATTTTCCTTCCCACACTGAGTCTCTGGGAGGTTTTTGTGCAATCCTGGCCTCCAGTTCTCTCCTCCAAGGAGTCCATGAGGAGCCTGTGCTGGATGGACCTCAGTGGTATCCATTAATGCTTGGAGACACTTAGGGTTTTTCCTCTGACTTGGACTCCTGGAAAGGTTTGTGCGATCTCCTCTCAGGCTCTGAGGTTCAAGGGCTCAGCTCCAAATGCACCACGGGGCTCATTAGGATCAAGCAAATCCTAACAAACCATGGCTGTGCCTTGATTTCCCTCTGGTCTGGTGCAGTTCTTAGGAAAGTTTCCTACAATAGTTATGGAGAAATAATTCAAAGAGCTTCTAAGAAATATCTGTTCCTATTTTAAAGGGTGTCTTTTATTCCTGTTCTCTTTAGAGCAGAGGTGACTGCAGCATTCAGTGATGGATATCGATCCAGGGTCTCTCCTAAGGAGGTCTGGCCAGGTCAGAGAAGCTGTGCCTTGAGGTCTGACCCAGTGGGGACAACCTTGCTCCACATTCCCCAGCCCCATCCTGTCTCTCCTCACTCCCCTGGGACCTGCTTTGCTCACAGAACTGGCTGCACTCAGGCAAAGAGGGGTTTTCCTTCTTTGATTTTAGCAATCTAAAACTGCTGAGTTTCCCCATGGAAAACAGACACCCTCCTCAAGTGTGTGCCAAGGCCAAGGTGCCACCAAGGAGGTTCCCCTTCCCCAAGGCAGAACCACACAAGGAATGTTTCAGACACACAGGGAGTTCTACAATGAACACAGCCCCAGAGTTGGCTGAAGGCAGAATTAGAGCAGCTGCTGAAGGACAGACAAGCTTTGAACTCCTTGCAGCTGAAAGCACCAAGTGGGTTGTTGGGAGGTGTGTGAGTGAGGCAAGAGTGAGGGAAGGGAAATGCAGAGAGCCCTGGAAGTGTTTCTGTGCAGACAGGCTGCTGCAAGGGCAGGGTTGGACTTCTCTGGGGGGAACTGTGAGGGAGGTTGGGGCAGAGTGACCTCCCCAGTGACCTCGAGATGTCACACAGCCACCTGTGATGTCACAGCCCACTCAGTGGTGTCACACAACCTGCTCTTGGATGTCACACCACATTTCTGTGATGTCACATCTCTTCCTATATGCCACAAAACCACCTCGTGATATCACATATCCTCCTGTGATATCACACAGCAACATTTGATGTCATAGTTCACTCTGTGATGTCACAGTCAGTATTGTGATGTCATACAACCTGTCCTGAGATGTCACATGGCTCTTCTATGATGTCACTGCCCACTTTAGGATTTCATATCACCACCATGTGGTGTCACAGTCTGCTCAGTGATGTCACAACCCTCTCTGTGATATTCTCTATCTAACCTCTAGTGTCATAGTCCTCTCTCTGATATCGCCACCCACTAAGTGATATCACCCAGACCATGCTGTGATGTCATGCAGCCACACTACAATGTCACAACCTGCACTGTGATGTCACAGATCCCCTCTATGATGCTGTAGCTGCTCAGTGACCTCACACAACAAACTCTGTCATGTCACAGCCCCATCTGTGACCTCACACAACCCACTCGGAGCTGTCACACAGCCCCTTTCTGACATCACAGCTGCTCTGGGGCTCCAGGACACAGCCACAGAGGTGCTGCTGTGACACAGCCCCCTCTGGCACATCCCACAGCCCCTGGCAGTGCTGAGCCCCTGGCAGCTCTGTCTGGGCCTGCTCTCTGTGTCCCTGAGCTGCCCTGGCAGGGCCCCAGCCCTGCTGGGCTGTGCTCAGGAGCTGCTCCTGGCCAGAGCTGTCTCCCTGCTGTGGACTGTTCCCATGGCAACATCTGACCCATTGTTATGGTCTGTTTCCATGACAACCATCACAGCCCCTGTTGCTATGGTCAGTCCCTTGGCAGCTCCATGGAGACCCCATGCCAGGGGTGGTTGCCATGGACACCAGCTCAGGCCTGGAGCCAGAGTCCATTGCCATGGCAACCATTTGCAGTCCCATCCCCAGGCTCATGGGATCCCAGAGCCACAGAATTGGCTGAGTTGGGAGGGAGCCATGGGGATCCTCCAGTCCAACTGCTGGCCCGGCACAGGACACCCCAACAATCCCAGCCTGGGCCTGGCAGCGCTGGCCAAACGCTGCTGGAGCTCAGCCAGCCCTGGAGCTGGGAGCCTTCCCTGGGGAGCCTGTTCAGTGCCCCAGCAGCCTCGCGGGAAAAACCTTTTCCTCACATCCAGCCTAAACCTGCCCGCCTCAGCTCCAGCCGCTCCCTGCACTCCTGTCCCTGGGCACCAGAGGGAAGAGGTTCCCGCAGCCCCCAGCCAGGGACCCGCTCCCAAGGCTGCTGCCATGGCAACCAGGCCTGGCACCAGCTGGGATGCTCGGTTTCCATGGGCTGGGCTTCAGGAATGGCATTCCCCAATTTCCTGCTCCTGCTGAAACTGCGCTGCCGCTCGCTTCCCTCCCGCCTGCCATGGAAAGCACAAAAGGCAAAGATCCCAGGCTGGGAAAAGAACAATTTATTGAGAACAGCAACGAGATAAGGCAAAAACAGGAACAGAAACAATTTTGGTAACAGAAAGGATAAGACAAACCATTCACAGGGAAAACTAAAATACCACCAACTGACTCTTCCTGGCCATGTATTTCCTCCTGCCAAGAAAGGACACCCTTCTCTGGTGAGAGAGAGGGAGTCCTTTTCCTGCCCCTGGCAATGACCTGAGATGGGATTGAATATAATGGACCATGATCACAGTCTCACATTCCTTGATCCCACATCATGACATTGCCATGGGCAGGAAAAGGTACAGGTGTCTTCCCAGCATGGATCCCAGGGAACATGGATCACCAGGTCTCTTCCCAATGTGGACCCTCCATGGGCGGATGAAGCTGGAGCAGTGCACAAAGCTCTTCCTGTATTTTGAGGCACTTGCAGGGCTTCCCTTACCGGTGCCTCCGTTGGTGTCTGCCAAAGTTAGACCTGTCTGAGAAGCTCTTCCCACACTGGGGACACTTGTAAGGCCTCTCCCCAGTGTGGATGTGTTTGTGGGTATTGAGGTTGGATCTGTGGCTGAAGCTCTTCCCACATTCCCCACACTCGTAGGGCCTCTCCCCAGTGTGGATGCGCCGGTGGGTGATGAGGTTGGAGTTTTGCTTGAAGCCCTCCCCACAGTCGGGGCAGCGGAAGGGCCTCTCATCCGTGTGAATTCGCTGGTGCAGGACAAGATTGGAGCTGCTGTGAAACCTCTTCCCACACTCAGGACACTCGTAGGGCCTCTCCCCAGTGTGGATGCACTGGTGGACGATGAGTTGGGAGGTCCAGCTGAAGCCCTTCCCACATTCCCCACACTCGTAGGCCCATTCCCCAGTGTGGATCATCTGGTGGCAGATCAGTTTGGTGCTCGACCTGAAGCTCTTCCCACACTCCAAGCACTTGTAGGGCTTCTCCCCATCCTGAAGCTGCTCATGGACCACCAGCTCAGAGCCCCACCTGGATCTCTGGCCGCCTTCCCGGCACAGGGTGGGTCTTTCCTCCTCAGAGCACCCTGGGATGGGTTTGGAGCCCCTCCTCCTCCAGGATCTCTGGGGATTTTCCTCCCCATTAGATTCCTGCACTGTGGTGCTGCTCAAAACGGCCTCTTCCACAAGGTTCTGCCGTGGGGATTTGTCCTCCCTGGTCTCCATCCTCAGCTCCTTGTCTGGGGGAGGAAGGACAAGGAGAGGATGGGATTTGCCTCCGTGCCAGAGGGAAGGGGAAGGAGATCCCCCCAGTGCGTCCCCGGCAGGACGGCGTCGGCAGCGGGGTTGTCCTGCAGCCGGGGGCCAGGCTGGGCTGGGAGATGGAGCAGGAGAGAGGGGGAAAGGGGCACTGACTTCCTCCTCACCTGCCTGGGTGTCCTGGGGCATCTTCCTTTTCCTCCTTCTCCATCCAGCCTCCTCCATCCAGCCAAAGTTTAGTAATAAGAAATCCTGGTTTGAGGAAAATGCAATGCATGAACACATTGAGTTAGGTGTTTCTTTCTCTCAAAAGCTATCTCAAGAAGTCACCGGGCATCTGGTGCCCATATAAACCACCAAAACAGCAAGATTCAGTCTCCAAAAATACACAAATGGCCAAGATTCAGCAAAAACACCCATCCATGCGTTTACCCTCTCTGGTCTCTTCACTGTGGGGTCCTGGAAGCCCCCCCTGTCTGGATTGTTGTGGGTCAAGTTCGTATTGCTGTTCCCCATCTCTGTCTGCTGGGGCTCCTGGCAAGCCAGGAGGTTCCCCTTCTCTGGCCTCACCACTTTGGCATCCCAGGAGTCCTGCGTGGTCAGCACTGTTTGGGCTCCCTGGTTCAGGCTCCTGGGGTATCCCTGGGCCCCCTTGTCCATGCTCCCAACATCTGCAGGCTTCGGGAGCACCCCCAGCTCTGGCACTGCCCGTTTCTGCTGCCCCCATTGCCGCTTTCCCTGCCAGCCCCGCTGGTCCTGGGCCATCCCCACATGGCTCTGGGCTGACAATGCAGCCCCTGAGGCGGGCAGAGCAAGCCCCAGCACGGCGGGAGCCTGCATGCTCCGCTCCCTCGGCAGCCGCGCCCAGCCCCGGGCACAGAGCTCCGGCAGCCCCCATTGCCGCCCCCTCCCCAGAGACCCCCGGGGACCCCCGCAGCCGGGGCTGCCTCTGAGCCAGGCGGCCCCCGAGCCCGGCTGCGTGGCCAGGGGGGCACGGCGAGCCCGGGGCCTCTGTGCCAGCGCTTGTCCCGCTCTCCCTCAGCCTCTGCCCGGCCCGGCCCGGCCCCCCGAGCCCCGCCAGGCCCCGCACGGCCACGGCCGGCCCGGGCCGCTCTCCTCGGAGCCCGCTGCGGACACGGCGCCGGCCCGGCCACACGGACCCGCCTGTGCCGGGGGCCCACGGGCCGCCCAGCGCTGCCCGGGCCTCGGCCCCGAGCACAGAGCTCTGCCCGGGGGGCTCCCGGCCCGAGGCGGCGGCTCCGGGCCCGCCCGGCCGCTCCCGGCTCCCACAGCCCGCCCGGGGCCGCCCCGCCCGGGCCGGGCCTGCGCCAGCGCTCCCCGCACCCGCGGGGCTGCAAACCGCTGGGCACAGCTCACAAAAAAACATTCCCCCAGCCCCGCAAAACACCAAAATCACAACCGGCCATCAGCCCCCACAAAAAACAATCCAAACCCCAAACCCACAAACCGACGGCTTCCAGCCTCTCCTGCGCCTTCCCAGGGATCCCAAGGCCGCGGGAATGCCCCCGGAGCGCGACAGAAAGCTGCTCCAGCCCAGGCACTTTGGACACCCTGGGCTCTCCTCTGGGGGCCCTGCAACACCCGCCAGTGGAACCTCGCCCTGCAAAGGAACCATTTTGGTGCTCCCTGCGGAGGCCAGAACTGAAACTTTGTTCCTTTGGCCTCGGGCCGGAGACCCCCGGGCTGTTTTCTGCACACACTTCCAGCCCCCAGCGCTTGCTGCAGCCGCTCCCTGCAAATGTCCCACTGCCAGGGCCCTGGCCTTGCTGTCACCCGCTGGGGCTGGCCATGAACACAGCTCCTGCACTTGCATTTCCAGCTGCTGTGCAACCAGAGCTGAGGGATCTGCAGCTGCCTGAATGCAAAACCTGGCAGAGGAGCCTCTCTCCAGGGGGAAATCTCCCCTTCCTGAGCCAGCCCGTGGCAATGCTGCCATTCTCTGCTGCTGCTGCTGCTGCTGCTGCTGGGGCACTCGGGGCTCTGGCCGAGCAGGAAAGGTGACCCTGAGCCAGGAGCTTTCCTTGGCTGCAGCAAAGCCTCGGTGCACAAAGACCTTCCCGGCGCTGTGCTTGTTTGTTTTTTTAAATTAACTCCCCCTGTGAGCTGTGGGCAGAGCTCTGTAACTGTGTGTGACACTTGTCTGTGGCACTGTGGGGGTGGCCAAGGGCACCTTCCCCGAGCTGTGTGCAGAGGAATCCACAGCAGCCCAGGCCGGGGGTGCTCAGTGGCCGCTCAGTTCCGCTGACTGGACGCGGCTCTGGCCGCTTCCCTTGGAGCGTCTCCAGGGAGGGAACGCTGGGGCTGCTGGCCCGGCTGTGCTGTCACTGCCAGGGGAACGCTGGGGCTGCTGGCCCGGCTGTGGTGTCACTGCCAGGGGAACGCTGGGGCTGCTGGCCCGGCTGTGCTGTCACTGCCAGGGGAACGCTGGGGCTGCTGGCCCGGCTGTGGTGTCACTGCCAGGGGAACGCTGGGGCTGCTGGCCCGGCTGTGGTGTCACTGCCAGGGGAACGCTGGGGCTGCTGGCCCGGCTGTGCTGTCACTGCCAGGGGAACGCTGGGGCTGCTGGCCCGGCTGTGGTGTCACTGCCAGGGGAACGCTGGGGCTGCTGGCCCGGCTGTGCTGTCACTGCCAGGGGAACGCTGGGGCTGCTGGCCCGGCTGTGCTGGCACTGCCAGGGGAACGCTGGGGCTGCTGGCCCGGCTGTGCTGTCACTGTCAGGGGAACGCTGGGGCTGCCCCGCTCCTGCCCCACCCCATCAGCTCTGCCAGCGCCTCCAGGGGACACAAAGGCTGAGCCCAAGGGTGAGAGTTGCACAAGGGGCTGAGCTGGCATCTGGGACCCATTGGGATCATGGAGTGCAGCCCCCGGCCCTGCACAGACACCCCAACAATCGCAGCCTGTGCATCCCTGGCAGCGCTGGCCAAAGGCTCCTGGAGCTGCGGCAGCCTCGGGGCCGTGCCCATTCCCTGGGGAGCCTGGGCACTGCCCCAGCCCCCTGTGCGGGAAGAAGCTTTTGCTCATCTCCAGCCCAGCCCTGCCCTGGCCCAGCTCCAGCCGTTCCCTCGGCTCCTGTCCCTGCTCACCTGGGCAGAGATCAGAGCTTGCCCACAGAAGCTGTGGCTGCCCCTGGATCCCTGGAAGTGTCCAAGGCCAGGTTGGATGGGGCTTGGAGCAGCCTGGGATAGTGGAAGGTGTCCCTGCCATGGCAGGGGATGGAATGAGGTGAACTTTAAGGTCTCTTCCTAGCCAAGGCATTCTGTGATTCTGTGATTTTGGGGGAGATGCTGAAGCTCTGGCTCAGCTTTATCTCAGCAAATGTCTGGAGCCAGCAGCAGCCATGGGTGGGATCATCTCCTCCTCCCTCTCGCTGTGGCTGTAACTCACCCAAGGGCAGTGGTATAAATGAAATTGAAATTTGGGCGACTAGAGCTTTTGAGTTAACAGCAGTTTAATAACAAGAAAAAAAAATGATACCATTTAGTGAATTGAATACAAGAATACAATTTAATAAAAGAATACAATTTAGTGGATTGAATAGCAATTTGATATAGAAGGAATACAGTTTAGTAAAGGGTATAATTTAGTGACTATATTCATATTCAATAAATTCACTATTCATATGTATGAATATATATATGAATATAGCTTTCCAGTAAATATGATTAAAGCATAAGCAAAACTGACCGGGGTATGGAGAGGGCTTCTCAAGCCCCTTACATATGAAATAAAGCAATTCAAACTAAACTTATATACTGTATACTTATACATATTCATTCATGTTTCCAGTAAGTCTCCTCCAATTTCTAGTTCTTTAATTTTACATCACTGTTCTTCATGGTGCATGCTTCACTTGTTGCTACGGGGTCTTCAGTCTTCTTTCGGTGCTCTTTTGGACGAAGGCTTACACTCATCCTCGTTGTCCTCTGGATAACCTTACAGGCTGTGTGTGTGTGAACTAAGCGTTGTGTTACGTAAGTGAGCATTGTGCTCCACTAATTAGTCTTATATTTTATAATTTTCAGGCCCTCTGCCTAAAGTCATGCCAACTTTATCCATCTCAGGGTTGATTTTGTCTTAGGATATTTCTTATCTCAAAACTATATCCTGTACCTTAATTTTAACATGTAACATCTGTAGAGGGGTACATCTGCCTTGTAACACCAATTCCTTTGATTGCTTCTAATAATAACTTTTCAAATAGTTACACTTTAGTTAGCATGAATCATTTCCATTTATTACAGGAGGGTGTGAAAACAGGAGCATTGTTTGGTGTGGCCTCCTCTCTGCCTTTCACACCTTTCAGTGCTTTGAGCCAGCCAAGAGCTTTCTCCAGGAGTGCAATGAAGCAGCTGTTGCTGCTCCCAGCTCTGGCTCTTCCCAGTCTCTGCCCCTGCCTGGTTTTGTCCCTCTTGCTGTGCCCTCTGTTCCCCCAGGGGGCTGCCCCAGGCTGAGGGATCAGATCCAGGCACTGCTGCTGCTCCCTGGGGACCAGCCCCAGTTTGGTTGTTGCTGTCAGTGCCAGCAGAAGCGGTGGCTGGAGCAGCGGGTGCTGACAGTGGCCCAAGGCCCGGGGCTGGAGGGGTCCCTGGGCTGGGGCTGGGAGGGAGCTGCCCCTTGTTCTCCCTCTGCCTCCCGCAGAGCTGGGCCGGGCACAAGTGGGGCAGCAGAGCCAACAGGGAGCCTGCGAGTCTCTTGCAGCCGTGCCTGCTCAGAGTTTGGCCTTGGAGCTTCAGGTGGGCAAAGGCAGCTGCTCTGCTCCCTCTGCGTGTGCCCGTGTTCAGCAGTGCTGCTCCATCAGTCTGTGCCCAGCAACGGGGAAAAGCCTCAGCCCTGCAGGGCCAGGAGCTGCCGGGCTCTGCCTGAGCAGCTCAGCCAGTGGGAAGGGAGCTGCTCCACACGGGAACCAGGAGCAAAGGACATGCCTTTTCTAGGACATGGTTTCTGTAAAAACAAAAAACAAAGCAACAAAAACAAACAAAAAAAATACGAAAAAAATATGAAAGATAAAAATTACTCCCAAATGTGTAGTGAAAAATCTTCTATAACTCTGGAGTAAGAAAGAGGTAACTGATCTTTTGAAAAAGAGAACTCAGCTTTGATTTTAGTTACTTAGTTTGTACACGTGGAAAGGATCCATTAGCTGCCTTCCTTTACAGATTTTATGGATGTTTTCCAATATTAAGATATTTTGCACTGCAGTTAAAGGAATAGGAAATTGAAATACATGTTCTTCATGACTGTGTCTTGAGTGTCAGAATTTTGCAGTTTGAAACTTGGACCTAAAGTGTTGCAAATGGAAGTGATAAATCCCAATGGACTGAGGGAATGCAGCTTTTCCTATGGGATGTGCAGCACTCCAAGGACTTCCTCAGTTGGGCTGTGGCTGCTTGGAGCTTTGTCCTGTGCCACTCTGGGATGTCATGAAATGGGACTTCACCTGCCACCAGCCCAGGTCACGCTCTGCCACCCCAGCTCCTTGGACCTTGTGTCCCCAAAGAAGACACAAGGTGTTTCTGCTGCTCCACCTTTGCACAGATCCACAGAGAGCTGGGATTATCCCAAGTCTCGTGTCTCCATTGTGCCATATTCCGAAAGAACCAGCAGCCCATCCCGACGAATATGGTGAGTTATGTGGGTGGTTGTCAGCTCCCTTTCCTGCCTAGAAATCCTGAAACTGCTTCTAAATGCTGTTCCCTTCAGCTCTTGGACACCTACTGACACAGAGCTGGGAAAAAAATGCCCTGGCCATGGCTTACAAGGTGAGTTCTGCCAAAGTTAGAGTTCTGTGGGAAATCTCTATCCATCCCTATCCTTTTAATATATCTGTACGTGGGGGTGTGCATGGATGTGTCTTGGATGGAAAGGAAGGAGTGTGCAAACAACGTGACTGACACTTTCACTCTCTGTGTTCATTCCATACTCATGGGTACCAAGATATTATGGAAACCTTTGCAAGGACAGAGCTTCTGTCCATGGATACAGAGACATCCAAGAGCCCCTGGCACAGACAGACCCTTCTGTCCATGGATACAGAGACATCCAAGAGCCCCTGGCACAGACAGACCCTTCTGTCCATGGATACAGAGACACCCAAGAGCCCCTGGCACAGACAGACATTGCTGCTCTTCAGCCAGTGACAGGATGAGTCCCTGAGACTGGGGCTTGGCCTTCCTCGTGGAGGGGGGCATCAAGGAAGGCTGCAGTGTGATGGAGACTGTGATGGGCTGGGAACTCACTGGGGGAAAGGAGGGAGCAGTTGTGAAGTAACAGGCAGGTGGGGGAGAGAACTGTGCAGAGAAGGGCTGAGCTACAGCTTGAGCAAGCTGAAAAATGTCATTTGGAGTCATCCCATATTGATTCCATTTCAGAAGTTATGGAACAAGTTTAATTTTTGGGGGGTGTCATGTTTTCCCTTGGAGGTGGACACTCTGCAGACTTGAGCTGCATTGCCAAAATGCTCAGGTCTCTGCTGCAGGTCACAGCGTTTCTTCTTTGGCTGATCCCGGCCCGGTGCTGAGCCCAGCAGAGCCCTGGCAGAGCCCAGAGCAGCCTCAGCATCCGCAGAGCCCGGCTGCAAGGAGAGAAAGCAGAAACCGCCCGTCAGCTGAAGGCTCCTGTCCCCTTGTCCCAGCCAGCCACGGTGCCCAGGCCATGCTGGCCGTGCTCAGAGCTGGGCCCAAAGCTGCCCATCACTGCTGCCTTGGGGAGCAGAGCAGGAGGGCAGGACATGTGCCCAGCCTGCAGCCAGCCACGGCAGATCCAGCCCCTCAGCAGCTGCCCAGAGCGGGATGCTCCTGTGCCCGCTGCCATCTCCCAAAAGCTCTTGTCCCACCCATGCCAAGGAGATGAGGACCCACCTCACACCATCCGCTGCCACAAGAAAAGCTGGTCCCAAACGATGTCCTCAGTCTTCTCCAAGGGCACGGCCCATCCACGCCACAGCTGGTCCCAAGCACTTCCTGATCCAGACTGGACCCCACCTGGAACGCTTCCTTTAGAAAAACAAACAACAAATTAATGAAAATTGGTTACAGACAAAAAGGGGAAACAAGAAAAATGGTAAAAAATCTTACGTCTGTCAGGAGTTTGAGGAAGGCCCAACCCCTACATTCTAGGGAAAAACCCACCCATGGGTGAGGGAAGCCCATGCTTTCTCCCTTTCCCCCTGCACTGTCCCCCAAAATCACGGTGATCCCAAAGCAAAGCAGGGGAGTGGAGCAGCCCAAGCCCTTCCTTGCCTGCACAGCAAAGCAGCCGTGCTCAGGTTCTGGAGTCCCACCTGTGCTCCTGCCATGGGGGTTTGTTTGTGTCGGGCTGGCTGCCCCAGCCCCAGCCCGGGGCACGGTGGGTGCTGGGGGCTGTTGGCAGGGCCAGGATCCCACTCCCATTTCGTAACCACCCCAGCCCACGTCCCCAGCCCTGCCAAAAACCAGCTGGGCAGCCACTGAGGAATCAGTTGCATCTGCCCCAGCAAAGGGGAATTCTTTGGTTGCCGGCCAATGCACAAATCTGGGAGCATCCCCCTGGGTCTGGACTTACCTGAAAATTCCCTGTGGAGCCTGGCTTTGAAGAAGGTGCCAGAATCAAAGTCCATCATCGCCAGCTCCCGCTGGCCAGGTGGAGGAAGAGGTTGTCATCCTTGCTGTTGTCCTCCATGTCTCCAGCAGCAGCAGCAGCAGCCCCACCTGGTACAGCTTCTCCAGGGGCTCCTTCTTCCCTGGGGTGACACCAGGCTGTCAGGGTTCTGCCCAGGGCCCGGCTGTCAGTGAAGCAGGACAAGCAAAACCAGCTCAGATGGTGCCCACCAGTGCTGGGCAGAGCAGCTCAGCTCCAGCACAAGGGCTGTGTGTTCCCATTCCATGACCCCAGTGCAGTGACACAGGCAGGACAAAAAAGTCTGGGTTTCTTTGCTGCTGATTGCCAGGGCATGTGTGGAGCTGTAACTTACCAGGTCCCTGCATCACTGTGCCTGTGGCTCTCTCCCTTCTTCTAGGGCTGATGAACATCCTGCATCCAGGGATCACAGGACAGGTCTTCTAATGAGGGCCTGTCCAAGGAGTTCAGGGATAAACACCACCTGATCAGAATCTGGCAGTCTGGGGAGAGAAACCACAAACCACTGGTCAGTTGGAGAAGGCTCCTGTCGGCTTTGCCCCACTATTCCCGTGCCCAGGCCACGCTGGATGTGCTCAGAGCTGGGCCTAAACTTTCCCATCAATTCTTTGTTTTGGAGGAGAGCAGGAGAGCAGGACATGTGCCACCTCCTCAGCAGCTGCCAGAGCGGGATGCTCACGAGCCCGCTGCTGTCTCCCAACACTGGTGTTCCCCCCGTGCCCAGAGATGAGGATCCACCTTGGGAGAGCCGTTGTGGCAGCGGGAGCTGGCCCCATCTGATGTTCCTGCCCCTCCTGAAAGGGTGCTCCCCGCAGACCATCTCGTGCAGCAGGATGCCCAGGGACCAGACGGTCGCTGCCTCGCCATGGTACCAGCCGAAGTCGTTCCATTCCGGGGGGCTGTATGACGGTGTTCCTATGGAATATGGATGGAGCTCATCAGGGGGATGCTGCTGCTCCCAGAGCCTGGCCCCAGCATCCCTGGGCATGTGGGGGCTGCCTCAGTGGCACACAGGGTGACCTGCTGCCCTCTCGCCAGCACCTGGGACTTGGGTACAAACCCGGGGTTGGAAAAGAAGCCACTGGTGCTGCAAGAGGGCAGCAGAAACCCTGGCAAGGCCTGACCATGACACACAAAGTGAAATAACCACTCAGTGCTGGGGAAAAACCATACCCACATCCTCCCTGCTGGCATTGCCCAAAAAACATCTTGAACCAAGGCAAACCAGGTGAGCAGAGCAGTCCAAGCCCATTCTCACCTGCACACCAAACCAGCTGGTGCACAGGTTCTGGCTCCCCCTCTCTGCTATCCCCACCCACGGGGGATTTTGTCAGGCTGGCTGCCCCAGCCCCAGCCCCAGTCCTGGGAGAATCCCTGCTGCCACACCCAGGCTGGGCCAGGAGATGCCAGGACCAGGATCACCACCCCTGTGTGGGCTCACCTGCAAATTGAGTGTAGGCTGTGTCCTGCAGGTAGGTGCCACAGCCGAAGTCGATCAGTTTTGCCTCGCCGGTGTCCAGGTCTACCAAGACGTTCTCAGGTTTGATATCTCGGTGCAGGACCCCGCAGCTGGTGCAGTGCCGCACGGCCGCCAGCACCTGCTGGAACAGCTCCCGCGCCTCTTCCTCGGACAGGAACCTCCGTGCCCGAATGAAACGCCGCAGGTCCTGACACCGCTCCGGGCGCTCCAGCACCATCACGATGGTGTTGGGGAGCTCAAACCATTCCAGCAGCTGCACCACACCGGGGAAGCCTGTGGACACCTTGTCCAGCAGCACTATCTCCAGGGGTGCGCTGGTGCCGTCGGGCTGCGGGAGGAGCACGGTGCCGTCAGTGGGGCTGAGGCCGTGCCAGGGCTCGGGAAGCCCTCAGCCAGCCCGGGATGCTCTGTGCCCTCCGCTGGCCCCACGCCCGCTCTCCCTGCAGGTGTCCTGGCGGCTCCCACCCTGCCGGGCCCCGGCTCATCCCCGCCCGGCACGGCCCGGCTTCTGCCGCTGGCCCCGCTCACTCACCAGCTCGCCCCAGTGCCGGACGCGGTTCCGTGGCACCTTTTTGATGGCCACCTGCAAGCCAAAGGGAACAGCGGATTCAGCTCACCGCCCACCGTGTCCAGCCCCATCCTCCTCCTCCGCCCCCTCCTCCTCCTCCGCCCGCCGCCGGCCCCTCTGCTCACCGGGAGTCCGTCCGAGAGCCGAGTGGCCGCAAAAACTCTGCCAAAGCCGCCGCGCCCCAGCAGTGAACCCACTCGGTAGCGCTGCTGCAGGGCCTGCTGCGCCTTCCCTGGGGAAGAGACGCGGCCGTCAGTGCTCGGCCCGGGGCCAGGAACGGCCCCCGAGCGCTCCCCGAGCTCCCCGGGCCGGGCACCCGCAGGCGTTCCCTCATTGGAACGCGACAGCGGCGGAGCTCGGGCCGGGGAAGCCGCAGCGGAGGCGGCGGCAGCGGCCGCACCGCCTGTGTCCTCCGCGGGCCCCGGGAGGAGCCGGGGCCGGGGCCGGGGCCGGGGCCGGGGCCGGGGCCGGGGCCGGGGCCGGGGCCGGGGCCGGGGCCGGGGCCGGGGTCGGGGTCGGGCCAGGCGGAGCCAAAGGGCAGCGATGCCGCCCCAGCCCCTGGCACTGATGCCCGCCCAGCACAGCCAGAGCCAGGCGAAGAGGAGACCGCGCCGGGATGGGCGGGGACGGGGCCGGGGCCGGGGCAGCCCCACCCGGGGCCGGGGGCGGACCGGGGGCATGGCTCGGGTGGGCACGGGGAGAGGGAAACTGGAAGAGAAGGGGACACAGGAAAAGGGAGTCGAGGAGAAGATGCGGGACAGTGGGAGAGGGAGAAGAGAGAGAGAGAATTGATAAATTTTCTGCTGTCGCTGCTTTCGCTGCCGCCGCTGCTGCTGCTGCCGCCGCTGCTGCTGCTGCTGCTGCCGCCGCTGCCGCTGCAACTGAAGCCCCGGGGCCGTTTGTCCCCGTGTCCGTTTGTCCGTTGCCCGCTCGGCCCCGCCCCGAGCCCCGCGCTCCCCGGGCAGCCCCTGAGCCTGGCCAAACACGGCAACTTTGCCCTGCTGAGCCAAGAGCCAGAGTCTGGACTCCTGCACAGGGGCACAGCAATGCCCTTGGCTGCTGCTGTGCCTTGTCCCTGCTGAGGCTCAGACACCGTCTGAGCACATTCCCTGAATACAGAATTTGTACCTGAGCCAAGCACTGCACTTGTGTCTCCAGCATTGCTTTCCAAGGAAAACAGGGCAAGGCAAACTGGCTATAGCTCAGGGTATTTTACAGTGTCTAAAACTTGCCAAGTCTCAGATCTTAGAGGTGAGATCCATTTGGAATGAATGGGATGGAGAAACAGTGCAAGATGGAAAAGGGAAACATAAAAATAGAGAATAGAGAAAAAAATAAATAGAGAAAAATAGAGAAAAACATATTGTTTGTTTCTTTGGATTTTATTTTCATTTCTTAAAAAAGCCGTTTCAATTTTCCCAGAATCTTCTCCCCAGTCCCGTCTGTTCTTTCCAAAAACCTGTCCTGGAGAACAAGGCACAGCTCCTGTCACAAGATGTGCCCCCAGCTGCAGCTTCTCTTGGCTTCCCACACTGTGAGTGCAGCACAACTCTTGCAGCAAAGCAGGACAAATGTTTGAAGAACTTGACAACTTGTTCTCTCTTTTCCTTGTGGACAGGGGAGTTGTGCCATTGGTGAGGTTTTCACTGTTCCTCTTCTACCCAAAGAAAACATGATGGGCTACCAGGAATTGTTGGGGAATACAAGCCTGGCTGAATGTGGAGAAAGAATCTCCAGAGCCTGCAGCCAGCAGTGGAGAGCTCATCATTCCAACAGCCCCATGGACATCTGGAAAGTGATCTGGAACATGAAGATGGGCTGACAGAGGGAGTTTGTTTCTGTGTTCAGTTGAGATGATTCTGCATCTCTTGCAGTGGGAGAAATCAAGAGCACAATCAGGTGATGATAAGCAGCAGAACATGATAAGCTGGAGCTCTCAGTGGATGAGAGAAAGAATGTGAAAAGGAGAAATGCAGGGAATGACTTGGTGAACTTTGTGTGTAAGAAGGGTCATTTTTTCCTAATAATTCCCAGTTCATTCCCTTTGCTTTTATCCTTTTAACAAGGCCAGTTGCATCTCAGATTCCCAATGAAATGAGAACCCTGAGCTTGTGGAGCTGCCTGAAAGGTGCCCTGTTCCTTTTTCTTCTGCTGCTCAGAAGAAACAATGAAGCGAGTTGGGAAGTTCTGGTTTTTCTTTCTCCTGGTGGATTATTTCATTTTATTTCCCACTGCAGAGGCAATTTCTGTGATGGCCTCTGTCAGTTGATTCTATTTCAGCAGCAGCAGTAGCAGCAACAGGGCTGTGTTTGAGCACTGCAAATGTGACCTGTGTGGCTTTAATTTCCCTCGACTTAGTGCTCAGGGACTTGGGAGCATTTTGATCTGTACTGATCATGATGCCTGAAACAAAAATCCTGAGTTCCCTGTGACAAAAGCACAGTGGGTAGCACTGATTGAAAGAGGCAATTGCAGCTGTACTGCTAAAATTCAAGTGGCAAGCAGAAGAGGGGCAAGAGCAGCCGGGATCTACAACTGCCATGACAGATGTAAATTACTTAATTTTGTGGGACTTTTCTGGACTTTTGTGGGATTTTTCTGGATTATTGTGGTATTTTTCTTGAATTTTATGGAATTTCTTGTGGATTTTAGTGGATATTTGAGGAGATTTTGTGGGGTATTTCTAGAATTTGGTGGGGTTTTGAGAAGATTTCTGCAATTTTGTGGAATTTTTCTTAGATTTTCTGTGATTTTTCTTAGATTTTGTGGAAATTTGTGGAGATTTTGTGATATGTTTCTGGAATTAGTTAAGGTTTTGAGAAGATTTAGGCAATTTTGGGAAATTTTTCTGGAACTTTATGGGATCTTTCTTGATTTTTGTGGGATATTGAGGAGATTTTGTGAAATGTTTCTGGAATTTTGAAGGGTTTTGAGAAGACAAGAAGAATTTAGTGTGAGATTTTTCATAGATTTTGTGGAATTCTGTGAAGGTTTTTTGTGATTTCGCTGGAATTTTCTCGAATTTTGAGAAAATTCGAAGTTTTTTGTGAGATTTTTCTTGAATTTTGTGGGATTTTGAGGAGACTTGAAGAATTTTGAGGGATTTTTCTTAGATTTTGTGGAAATTTGTGGAGATTTGGTGGGATGTTTCTGGAATTTGTGAATGTTTTGAGAACATTTAGGGAATTGTAAGGGTTTTTTCTGCAACTTTGTGGGATTTTTCTTGAATTTTGTAAGATGTTGGGGAGATTTTGTGCAAGTTTTGTGGGATTTTGTTGGATTTTGAGGAGACATGAAGGATTTTGAGGTGTTTTCTTAGGTTTTGTGGAAATTTGTGGGGATTTTGGTGGGATGTTTGTGGAATTTGGTGGGGTTTTGAGAAGCTTTCTGGAGTTTTGTTGTAGTATTTTCTGGAATTTTGTGGGAGTTGGAAAAGACATGAAGAATTTTGAGGTATTTTTGTTGATTTTGTGGAAATTAGTGGGGATTTTGTGGGATATTACTGGAATTGGGTGGGGTTTTGAGAACCTTTAGGGAATTGTATGGGACTTTTCTGAATTTGGTGGGATTTTTCTTGAATTTGGTAGGATATTGAGGAGATTTTGTGGGAGTTTTTTAGAATTTTGAGGGATTTGGAGGAGACATGAAGGATTTTGAGGTATTTTCTTAGGTTTTGTGGAAATTTGTGGGGATTTTGTGGGATGTTACAGGAATCTGGTGTGGTTTTGAGAAGCTTTTTGCAATTTTGTGGGATTTTCCTTGAATTTTGTGGGATTTTGAGGAGACATGAAGAATTTTGAGGGATTTTTCTTGGATTTTGTGTGAATTTTGTGGAGATTTGGTGGGATGTTTCTGGAATTTGCTGGTGTTTTGAGAACATTTAATGATTTGTGTGGGATTTTTCTGGAATGTGGTGGGATTTTTCTTGCATGTGGCTGGATATTGGGGAGATTTGGAGGGATTTTTGTAAAATTTTGAGGGATTTTGAGGAGACATGAAGGATTTTAAGGTATTTTCTTAGGTTTTGTGGAAATTAGTGGGGATTTTGTAGGATGTTTCTGGAATTTGATGGGGTTTTGAGAACAATTAATGATTTGTGTGGGATTTTTCTACAATTTTGTGCAATTTTTCTTGAAAGTTTCAGGATATTAGGGAGATTTTGTGGGAGTTTTATGGAATTTTGAGGGATTTGGAGGAGACATGAAGAATTTTGAAGTATTTTCATTGATTTTGTGGAAGTTAGTGGGGATTTGGTGGGATGTTTCTGGAATTTTGCAGGATATTGGGGAGATTTTGAGGGATTTTTGTGGAATTTTGAGAGATTTTGAGAAGACATGAAGGATTTGGTTGGATTTTCTTAGATTCTGTGGAAATTTGTGGGGATTTTGTGGGACGTTTCTGGAATTTGCTGGGGTTTTGAGAACATTTAATGATTTGTGTGGGATTTTTCTGAAATTTGGTGGGATTTTTCTTCAATTTTGTTGAACATTGAAGAGATTTTGTGGAAGTTTTGTGGAATTTTGTGGGATTTGGAGGAGACATGAAGGATTTTGAGGTATTTTCTTAGATTTTGTGGAAATTAGTGGGGATTTTGTGGGATATTACTGGAATTGGGTGGCGTTTTGAGAACCTTTAGGGAATTGTATGGGATTTTTCTGAATTTGTTGGGATTTTTCTTGAATTTGGTAGGATATTGAGGAGATTTTGTGGGAGTTTTTTAGAATTTTGAGGGATTTGGAGGAGACATGAAGGATTTTGAGGTATTTTCTTCGATTTTGTGGAAATTTGTGGGGATTTTGTGGGATGTTTCTGCGATTTGTTGGGCTTTTGAGATTTCTGCAATTTTGTGGGATTGTTCTGGAATTTTGTGGGAGTTTTGTGGGATTTTGAGGAATTTTGAGGAGACATAAAGAGTTTCGAGGTATTTTCTTAGATTTTGTGGAAATTTGTGGGGATTTTGGTGGGATGTTTCTGGAATTTGGTAGGGTTTTGAGAAGATTTCTGCAATTTTGTGGTATTTTTTTGGGAATTTTTTGGGATTTTGAGGAGACTTGAAGAATTGTGAGGGATTTTTCTTAGATTTTGTGGAAATTAGTTTAGATTTGGTGGGATGTTTCCGGTATTTTGTGGGATTTTTTTGTACTGTTGTGGAACTTTTTGGTATTTTGTGGATATTGGTGGGATGTTTCTGGAATTTGCTGGGGTTTTGAGAACATTTAATGATTTGTGTGGGATTTTTCTGGAATGTGGTGGGATTTTTCTTGCATGTGGCTGGATATTGGGGAGATTTGGAGGGATTTTTGTAGAATTTTGAGGGATTTTGGGGAGACATGAAGGATTTTGAGGTATTTTCTTAGATTTTGTGGAAATTTGTGGGGGTTTTGTGGGATGTTTCTGGAATTTGGTGGGGTTTTGAGAAGGTTTCTGCAATTTTGTGGCATTGTTCTGGAATTTTGTGGGATTTTTCTTGAATTTTGTGGGATATTCAGGAGATTTTGTGGGAGTTTTGTGGGATTTTGAGGGATTTTGCGGAGACATAAAGAGTTTTGAGGTATTTTCTTAGATTTTGTGGAAATTAGTGGGGATTTTGTGGGATGTTACTGGAATCTGGTGTGGTTTTGAGAAGCTTTCTGGAGCTTCGTTGGAGTTTTTTCTGGAATTTTGTGGGATTTTGAGGAGCCATGAATTGTGAGGGATTTTTCTTAGATTTTGTGGAACTTTGTGGTGATTTGGTGGGATGTTTCTGGAATTTGGTGGGGTTTTGAGAAGATTCCTGCAATTTTGTGGGATTGTTCTGGAATTTTGTGGGATTTTTCTTGAATTTTGTGGGATATTCAGGAGATTTTGTGGGAGTTTTGTGGGATTTTGAGGGATTTGGAGGAGACATGAAGGATTTTGAGGTATTTTCTTAGATTTTGTGGAAATTAGTGGGGATTTTGTAGGCTGTTTCTGGAATTTGGTGGGGTTTTGAGAACAATTAATGATTTGTGTGGGATTTTTCTACAATTTTGTGCAATTTTTCTTGAAAGTTTCAGGATATTAGGGAGATTTTGTTGGAGTTTAATGGAATTTTGAGGGATTTGGAGGAGACATGAAGAATTTTGAGGTATTTTCATTGATTTTGTGGAAGTTAGTGGGGATTTGGTGGGATGTTTCTGGAATTTTGCAGGATATTGGGGAGATTTTGAGGGATTTTTGTGGAATTTTGAGAGATTTTGAGAAGACATGAAGGATTTGGTTGGATTTTCTTAGATTCTGTGGAAATTTGTGGGGATTTTGTGGGACGTTTCTGGAATTTGCTGGGGTTTTGAGAACATTTAATGATTTGTGTGGGATTTTTCTGAATTTGGTGGGATTTTTCTTCAATTTTGTTGAACATTGAAGAGATTTTGTGGAAGTTTTGTGGAATTTTGTGGGATTTTGAGGAGTCATGAAGGATTTTGAGGTATTTTTGTTGATTTTGTGTAAATGCGTGGGGATTTTGTGGGATATTACTGGAATTGGGTGGGGTTTTGAGAACCTTTAGGGAATTGTATGGGATTTTTCTGAATTTGGTGGGATTTTTCTTGAATTTTGTAGAATATTGAGGAGATTTTGTGGGAGTTTTTTAGAATTTTCAGGGATTTTGAGGGGACATGAAGGATTTTGAGGTATTTTCTTCGATTTTGTGGAAATTTGTAGGGATTTTTTGGGATGTTTCTGCAATTAGTTGGGCTTTTGAGAAGCTTTTTGCCATTTTGTGGGATTTTTCTGGAATTTTGTTGGATATTGAGGAGACATGAAAAATTATGAGGGATTTTTCTTAGCTTCTTTGGAATTTTGTGGAGATTTGGTTGGACGTTTCTGGAATTTGTTAGAGTGTTGGGAAGATTTAGGGAATTTTGTGAGATATTTTTCTGGAATCTTGAGAGAATTTGAGGTGACTTGATGAATTGTGAGGGATGTTTCTTAGATTTTGTGGAATTTTGTGGAGATTTGGTGGGATGTTTCTGGAATTTGGTAGGATTTTTTTGTACTGTTGTGGAATTTTCTGGGTTTTTTTGAGATTTTGAGGAGACTTGAACAATTGTGAGTGATTTTTCTTAGATTTTGTGATATTTTTGTGGAGATTTTTTGGGATGTTTCTGAAATTTGATAAGGTTTTGAGAACATTTAGGGAATAGTATGGGATTTTTCTGCAATTTGGTGGGATTTTTCTTGAATTTTGTGGGATATTCAGGAGATTTTGTGAGATATTTGTGGAATTTGGAAGGGTTTTGGTAAGATTCAGGGATTTTTTTTTTATTTTTATGGGATTTTGCAGAAGTTGATATAATTTTTTTTGATTTTTCCGTTATTTTCTGGTATTTTGAGAATTTAAGAATTTTGAGGGATTTTTCTTAGATTTTTGTGGAAATTTGTGGAGATTGGTGGGATTTTTCTGCAGTTTGATAGGGTTTTGAGAAGATTTAGGGAATTGTGTGTGATTTTTCTGCAATTATGTGGGATTTTTTTTTCAAATTTTTAGGATATTGAGGAGATTTTGTCTCGGTTCTAGAAGACAGGTGTCTGCTAGGGAGAGCCGGAGCCTCCCTTGGAATGAAAGAATGTAGACCCCCTCCCTCCAAATTAATATAGTTTTTAAATCAAGGTGCCTTTAGGCAGAGATCTGGGGATGGGAATAACAGTTCTTTACTAGTATAACCAGGCAAACAAACAAACAATAACTACAGCAATAACAAGAAAACAGAACCGGGGCCCGTGACAGCTTTCTTGGCTGAGATGGGATGGAGGAGAGGCTTTGTTTCACAAACCCCTCGGGTGGGCAGTCCCGGTGCTCCTGCAGGGCTCTGAGGAACACTCAGCTGGAACAGCAGGGATGAGCTGAGATCCTGGGCCGGTGGCTGAGGTGGATCAGCAGCTCCGCGGCGGTGCCTGGCACTGCCACACGTCCCGGCAGGACAGGGGGTGCGAGGCCACCAACAAAGAGGGGAGAAGGAGAAGCAGCAGCAGCTCCGTCTGGGTGATGACGAAATTCCCTTCTCTCTACCGCAACAGCTCTGCACCCAAAGTGTCCTTCTCCAAAACTGAAGAAAGCTCGCCAAACTGTCCCCACCCTCTATTTTTCCTGCCCCCTTCCACCCCTGGGCCCGGCCAAACGCTTTTTTCAAGCACCCACCAAGTACCCACAGTTAGGTTTTACCCCAAACTAATGGGTAAAAATTCCACGGGCAAGCCAGAAATAAAAAAAAAAAGACTCCTAACCCCCAACAGTCCCTGAGACTGGGGCTTGGCCTTCCTCGTGGTGAGGGGCATCAAGGAAGGCTGCAGTGTGATGGAGACTGTGATGGGCTGGGAACTCACTGGGGGAAAGGAGGGAGCAGTTGTGAAGTAAAAGGCAGGTGGGGGACACAACTGTTCAGAGAAGGGCTGAGCTAGAGCTTGAGCAAGATGAAAAATGTCATTTGGGGTCATCCCAGCAGATGAATTTCATTTCAGAAGTTATGGAACAAGTTTAATTTTTGGGGGGTGTCATGTTTTCCCTTGGAGGTGGACACTCTGCAGACTTGAGCTGCATTGCCAAAATGCTCAAGTCTCTGCTGCAGGTCACAGCGTTTCTTCTTTGGCTGATCCCGGCCCGGTGCTGAGCCCAGCAGAGCCCTGGCAGAGCCCAGAGCAGCCTCAGCATCTGCAGAGCCCGGCTGCAAGGAGAGAAAGCAGAAACCGCCCGTCAGCTGAAGGCTCCTGTCCCCTTGTCCCAGCCAGCCGCGGTGCCCAGGCCATGCTGGCCGTGCTCAGAGCTGGGCCCAAAGCTGCCCATCACTGCTGCCTTGGGGAGCAGAGCAGGAGGGCAGGACATGTGCCCAGCCTGCAGCCAGCCACGGCAGATCCAGCCCCTCAGCAGCTGCCCAGAGCGGGATGCTCCTGTGCCCGCTGCCATCTCCCAAAAGCTCTTGTCCCAGCCATGCCAAGGAGATGAGGACCCACCTCACACCATCCGCTGCCACAAGAAAAGCTGGTCCCAAACGATGTCCTCAGTCTTCTCCAAGGGCACGGCCCATCCACGCCACAGCTGGTCCCAAGCACTTCCTGATCCAGACTGGACCCCACCTGGAACGCTTCCTTTAGAAAAACAAACAACTAATTAATAAAAATAGGTTACAGACAAAAAGGGGAAACAAGAAAACTGGTAAAAAATCTTATGTCTGTCAGGAGCTTGAGGAAGGCCCAACCCCTACATTCTAGGGAAAAACCCACCCATGGGTGAGGGAAGCCCATGCTTTCTCCCTTTCCCCCTGCACCGTCCCCCAAAATCACGGTGATCCCAAAGCAGAGCAGGGGAGTGGAGCAGCCCAAGCCCTTCCTTGCCTGCACAGCAAAGCAGCCGTGCTCAGGTTCTGGAGTCCCACCTGTGCTCCTGCCATGGGGGTTTGTTTGTGTCGGGCTGGCTGCCCCAGCCCCAGCCCGGGGCACGGTGGGTGCTGGGGGCTGTTGGCAGGGCCAGGATCCCACTCCCATTTCGTCACCACCCCAGCCCACGTCCCCAGCCCTGCCAAAAACCAGCTGGGCAGCCACTGAGGAATCAGCTGCATCTGCCCCAGCAAAGGGGAAACCTTTGTTTCCCGGCCAATGCACAAATCTGGGAGCATCCCCCTGGGTCTGGACTTACCTGAAAATTCCCTGTGGAGCCTGGCTTTGAAGAAGGTGCCAGAATCAAAGTCCATCATCGCCAGCTCCCGCTGGCCAGGTGGAGGAAGAGGTTGTCATCCTTGCTGTTGTCCTCCATGTCTCCAGCAGCAGCAGCAGCCCCACCTGGTACAGCTTCTCCAGGGGCTCCTTCTTCCCTGGGGTGACACCAGGCTGTCAGGGTTCTGCCCAGGGCCCGGCTGTCAGTGAAGCAGGACAAGCAAAACCAGCTCAGATGGTGCCCACCAGTGCTGGGCAGAGCAGCTCAGCTCCAGCACAAGGGCTGTGTGTTCCCATTCGATGACCCCAGTGCAGTGACACAGGCAGGACAAAAAAGTCTGGGTTTCTTTGCTGCTGATTGCCAGGGCATGTGTGGAGCTGTAACTTACCAGGTCCCTGCATCACTGTGCCCGTGGCTCTCTCCCTTCTTCTAGGGCTGATGAATATCCTGCATCCAGGGATCACAGGACAGGTCTTCTAATGAGGGCCTGTCCAAGGAGTTCAGGGATAAACACCACCTGATCAGAATCTGGCAATCTGGGGAGAGAAACCACAAACCACTGGTCACTTGGAGAAGGCTCCTGTCGGCTTTGCCCCACTATTCCCGTGCCCAGGCCACGCTGGATGTGCTCAGAGCTGGGCCTAAACTTTCCCATCAATTCTTTGTTTTGGAGGAGAGCAGGAGAGCAGGACATGTGCCACCTCCTCAGCAGCTGCCAGAGCGGGATGCTCACGAGCCCGCTGCTGTCTCCCAACACTGGTGTTCCCCCCGTGCCCAGAGATGAGGATCCACCTTGGGAGAGCCGTTGTGGCAGCGGGAGCTGGCCCCATCTGATGTTCCTGCCCCTCCTGAAAGGGTGCTCCCCGCAGACCATCTCGTGCAGCAGGATGCCCAGGGACCAGACGGTCGCTGCCTCGCCATGGTACCAGCCGAAGTCGTTCCATTCCGGGGGGCTGTATGACGGTGTTCCTATGGAATATGGATGGAGCTCATCAGGGGGATGCTGCTGCTCCCAGAGCCTGGCCCCAGCATCCCTGGGCATGTGGGGGCTGCCCCAGTGGCACACGGGGTGACCTGCTGCCCTCTCGCCAGCACCTGGGACTTGGGTACAAACCCGGGGTTGGAAAAGAAGCCACTGGTGCTGCAAGAGGGCAGCAGAAACCCTGGCAAGGCCCGACCATGACACACAAAGGGAAATACCCACTCAGTGCTTGGATAAAACCATACCCACATCCTCCCTGCTGGCATTGCCCAAAAAATATCTTGAACCAAGGCAAACCAGGTGAGCAGAGCAGTCCAAGCCCATTCTCACCTGCACACCAAACCAGCAGGTGCACAGGTCCTGCCACCCCATCTCTGCTACCCCCACCCATGGGGATTTTGTCAGGCTGGCTGCCCCAGCCCCAGTCCTGGGCAGAGTGGCAGGCAAAGTCTGCCAGCAGGGCTGGAAGATGGGTCCTCACCCAGCTCTGCTCAAAAGCAACTTGGCTGAAGACTCAGTCCTGTGACTGGCAGCCAAAGGGAGAATCCCTGCTGCCACACCCAGGTTGGGCCAGGAGATGCCAGGACCAGGATCACCACCCCTGTGTGGGCTCACCTGCAAATTGAGTGTAGGCTGTGTCCTGCAGGTAGGTGCCACAGCCGAAGTCGATCAGTTTTGCCTCGCCGGTGTCCAGGTCTACCAAGACGTTCTCAGGTTTGATATCTCGGTGCAGGACCCCGCAGCTGGTGCAGTGCCGCACGGCCGCCAGCACCTGCTGGAACAGCTCCCGCGCCTCTTCCTCGGACAGGAACCTCCGTGCCCGAATGAAACGCCGCAGGTCCTGACACCGCTCCGGGCGCTCCAGCACCATCACGATGGTGTTGGGGAGCTCAAACCATTCCAGCAGCTGCACCACACCGGGGAAGCCTGTGGACACCTTGTCCAGCAGCACTATCTCCAGGGGTGCGCTGGTGCCGTCGGGCTGCGGGAGGAGCACGGTGCCGTCAGTGGGGCTGAGGCCGTGCCAGGGCTCGGGAAGCCCTCAGCCAGCCCGGGATGCTCTGTGCCCTCCGCTGGCCCCACGCCCGCTCTCCCTCCAGGTGTCCTGGCGGCTCCCACCCTGCCGGGCCCCGGCTCATCCCCGCCCGGCACGGCCCGGCTTCTGCCGCTGGCCCCGCTCACTCACCAGCTCGCCCCAGTGCCGGACGCGGTTCCGTGGCACCTTTTTGATGGCCACCTGCAAGCCAAAGGGAACAGCGGATTCAGCTCACCGCCCACCGTGTCCAGCCCCATCCTCCTCCTCCGCCCCCTCCTCCTCCTCCGCCCGCCGCCGGCCCCTCTGCTCACCGGGAGTCCGTCCGAGAGCCGAGTGGCCGCAAAAACTCTGCCAAAGCCGCCGCGCCCCAGCAGTGAACCCACTCGGTAGCGCTGCTGCAGGGCCTGCTGCGCCTTCCCTGGGGAAGAGACGCGGCCGTCAGTGCTCGGCCCGGGGCCAGGAACGGCCCCCGAGCGCTCCCCGAGCTCCCCGGGCCGGGCACCCGCAGGCGTTCCCTCATTGGAACGCGACAGCGGCGGAGCTCGGGCCGGGGAAGCCGCAGCGGAGGCGGCGGCAGCGGCCGCACCGCCTGTGTCCTCCGCGGGCCCCGGGAGGAGCCGGGGCCGGGGCCGGGGCCGGGGCCGGGGCCGGGGCCGGGGCCGGGGCCGGGGTCGGGCCAGGCGGAGCCAAAGGGCAGCGATGCCGCCCCAGCCCCAGGCACTGATGCCCGCCCAGCAGCGCCAGCGCCAGCACAGCCAGAGCTGGGCGGAGGCGAGACCGCGGAGGGACGCCCGGGGACGGGGACAGGGACGGGGACGGGGCCGGAGCCGGGGGCGGACTGGGGGCATGGCCCGGCCGGGCACGGGGAGAGGGAACCTGGAAGAGGAGGGGACACAGGAAAAGGGAGACGGGGATGGGGTGCGGGACAGTGGGAGAGGGAGAGGAGAGAGAGAGAATTGATAAATTTGCTGCTTTCGCTGCTGTCGCTGCTTTCGCTGCTTTCGCCGCTGCCGCTGCAACTGAAGCCCCGGGGCCGTTTGTCCCCGTGTCCGTTTGTCCGTTGCCCGCTCGGCCCCGCGCCGAGCCCCGCGCTCCCCGGGCAGCCCCTGAGCCTGGCCAAACACGGCAACTTTGCCCTGCTGAGCCAAGAGCCAGAGTCTGGACTCCTGCACAGGGGCACAGCAATGCCCTTGGCTGCTGCTGTGCCTTGTCCCTGCTGAGGCTCAGGCACCGTCTGAGCACATTCCCTGAATGCAGAATTTGTACCTGAGCCGAGCACTGCACTTGTGTCTCCAGCATTGCTTTCCAAGGAAAACAGGGCAAGGCAAACTGGCTATAGCTCATGGTATTTTACAGTGTCTAAAGCTTGCCAAGTCTCAGATCTTAGAGGTGAGAGCCATTTGGAATGAATGGGATGGAGAAACAGCGCAAGATGGAAAAGGGGAACATAAAAATAAAGAGAGAAAAATAGAAAAAAAATCTTAGTGGTTGTTTCTTTGGATTTTATTTTCATTTCTTAAAAAAGCTGTTTCCATTTTCCCAGAATCTTCTCCCCAGTCTCGTCTGTTCTTTCCAAAAACCTGTCCTGGAGAACAAGGCGCAGCTCCTGTCACAAGATGTGCCCCCAGCTGCAGCTTCTCTTGGCTTCCCACACTGTGAGTGCAGCACAACTCTTGCAGCAAAGCAGGACAAATGTTTGAAGAACTTGACAACTTGTTCTTTCTTTTCCTTGTGGACAGGGGAGTTGTGCCATTGGTGAGGTTTTCATTGTTCCTCTTCTACCCAAAGAAAACATGATGGGCTACCAGGAATTGTTGGGGAATACAAGCCTGGCTGAATGTGGAGAAAGAATCTCCAGAGCCTGCAGCCAGCAGTGGAGAGCTCATCATTCCAACAGCCCCATGGACATCTGGAAAGTGATCTGGAACATGAAGATGGGCTGACAGAGGGAGTTTGTTTCTGTGTTCAGTTGAGATGATTCTACATCTCTTGCAGTGGGAGAAATCAAGAGCACAATCAGGTGATGATAAGCAGCAGAACATGATAAGCTGGAGCTCTCAGTGGGTGAGAGAAAGAATGTGAAAAGGAGAAATGCAGGGAATGACTTGGTGAAATTTGTGTGTAAGAAGGGTCATTTTTTCCTAATAATTCCCAATTCATTCCCTTTGCTTTTATCCTTTTAACAAGGCCAATTGCATCTCAGATTTCCCAGGAAATGAGAACCTTGTGGAGCTGCCTGAAAGGTGCCCTGTTCCTTTTTCTGCTGCTGCTCAGAAGAAACAATGAAGCGAGTTGGGAAGTTCTGGTTTTTCTTTCTCCTGGTGGATTTTTTCATTTTATTTGCCACTGCAGAGGCAATTTCTGTGATGGCCTCTGTCAGTTGATTCTATTTCAGCAGCAGTAGCAGCAACAGGGCTGTGTTTGAGCACTGCAAATGTGACCTGTGTGGCTTTAATTCCCCTCGACTTAGTGCTCAGGGACTTCGGAGCATTTTGATCTCTACTGATCATGATGGCTGAAACAAAAATCCTGAGTTCCCTGTGACAAAGCACAGTGGGTAGCACTGATTGAAAGAGGCAATTGCAGCTGTACTGCTAAAATTCAAGTGGCAAGCAGAAGAGGGGCAAGAGCAGCCGGGATCTACAATTGCCAAGGCCAGGGCACCAACAGCCTCCTGCTGTCACCTCAGGGTGAGTAAAACAGGGCTGAAAACAGCGCTGGAACCCGATCCTTTCTTCCTCTGAGGGCTGGTTGAGGGCAGCAGAGGCGGGCCCTGAGGAATCAGGGCTGTTTGTGGGGGATTGTTGCTGTAGTCCAGCATTGCCCTGGCAAAAGCCCTGGGGAGCCGAGGCAGGAGCAGGTGGGAAGGGCCGGCGCTGCTGCTGCTCCTGGCCGGGAGCCCCGGCCGGGCCGGGCCTGCGCCCGCTGCGCTGCGGCTGCTGCTGCTGCCAGAGCCGGGCGGGACTCGGGGACAGGGAATGGACACGGGGGGACAGCAAAGGCCTTGGGGGCTGCAGGGATGTTGGTGCTGGGGCCAGCGCCAGCACAGAGCTTCAGCCCGCAATGAACCCCGAGGGAAACGCTGGGGAAAGGCTCCATTCAGCCTTTCTTTACTCGGCGCTGTGAAGGGACCGAAATAAAAGGAGAGTGAGCAGGGCCCGACCCCTTCTCCTTTGGGAGGAGCCCCTGGGGCTGTGAGGGGCCGTGAGGGGAAATGAGAGGTTCTATGGGGCCATGAGAGGTCCTGTGGGGCCATGTGGGGCTGTGAGGGGAAATGAGGGGTCATGAAGGGACATGAGGGGCTGTGAGGGGATGTGAGAGGTTCTATGAGGCCATGAGAGGTTCTGTGGGGCCATGAGGGGTAGTGAGGGGCCATGAGGGGCTGTGAGGGGCCAAGAGATGTTCTATGGGGCCATGAGAGGTTCTATGGGGCCATGAGAGGTTCTGTGGGGCCATGAGGGGCTGTGAGGGGCCATGAGAGGTTCTATGATGGCCATGAGGGGTTGTGAAGGGCCATGAGGAGCCTCAGCCCTGGCAGGAGGGGTCCCACCATGTCCCCAGGGCAGGGCAGCCGTGAGGGGCCGCGAGTGCAGATGTGGCAGCAGAGCGGGCTTGGGGCACCTCTGGGAGGGGATGAGACCCTTCCCCAGCTCCAAACCACACCAAACCCAGCATTAACAGGATTTTCCATCTTTAGAATCCACTGGCAACTTGTACTGGACTGTACAGTTTAATCCTGGTGGGAAAAGCAAGGGAATTTTCCCTGTGAGAGACATCCAGCCATTTTTAATCATGTCTAAGATTTAAAAGTCTTGACAGTGAAAAGTAATACTAATAAATAATAATAACAACAAGAACAAGAAATAAAGCCCTGAATCCCAACAATCAGCTCAGAAACATGTTTTTGTTTGTAATAGATTAGTAGTAAAGAAATAAATGAAATAGATTTCATTTGTAATTCAGACATGTTTCATCCTTTTCCCAGTTTCTGGTCCCCTTTCTCCAGGGTCATTTCCTTTACTCACCCACTTTCTAATAGGTAGAAGGGAGTTAAGCACACTGGAAAAGACAACAGCTCCTGTTTCCAAGGGAAGCAGCCACCACTCCAGGGAACCTGAATTGCCCCCAGGCACGTGTGTGCACTTGAAGGGTGAGCAGGTGTTGGGGACAGAGATCTCAAACTCCTTCCAAGGCTGTGAGAAACCCACAAGTGGCAAAGTATCATTGTGGGTCACCTCCTGCTGAAATTCCATTCCCCCACACCCTCCAAATGGGCAGACAGGGCTGGGCTCTGGCAGGGTTCAGTTTTGAGTGCCTTGTGCTCCCTGGCATGGAAGTGATCCTATGAACTCTGGTACTGATGGATTGTGGAATGGCTGCTGAAGGAGGAGGGGGAATCTCAGCAGACAGAAAAGTCTCTTCTTCTCCCTTCTCCCTGCAGAACCCCCTCTCCAAAGAGAAATGCCTGTGCTGGGTTTCCATGGCACCCCTTCCCTCAGCCCAGTGTCTGAGCCACTGTGTGCTCTGCAGGAGCCAAAGCCAGAGGAGTCCCAATATCAGTCACCCCACGGTCCCCACACAGCAGGAGAAAGCACTGCTTGCAGTGGGGCTGCTGATCTGTGACCCGTCCTGGTTCCATCCACCCCACTCCTCTCAGCCACAGGCACCAGAAGGATCCCAGGAAAGCCACAGTGCTCTACCAGATGCCAGGAGCACTCCCTGCTGTGGCCTCAGGGATGCTGGGTGACCTCGTGGATGAGGATCTGTGGCTGCTGATGGAATGTGTGGATGGAGGCCCTTGACAGGAGGTTGTTGGAGACACGTGTGGGGCTGAAGGAGAGATGGCAGCTGTCAGTGGGGAGGGCAGGGACCCCGCTTGTGAGTCCATTGCCTTGGACACCCTCAGCCACAAGATGTCCAAGGAGTCACACAAGGCTTTGGCACTCTCAGCCTTCTTTCCCCCAAGTTCCTGCTTTCTGTACATTGACAGTAGAGAACCTTGCTTGTTTCTACAACTAGAACAAAGATCCCAGATGGAACAAGCCTTGCTGGTTTTAGTCAGAAGCATCAGTGACCAAAAGTTGTATTTCCATTGGTTTGGTCACATCTAAGTTCCTTCTCAGTGTTCAGGCTGGGCTGTGGGGTGTCCTCATTTGCTGCATTTTCTGAGTTCCTCTTGGATCCTTTGAGCACCAGGTTGTGCCCTCTGAGGATCCTTTGTGCAACTTGGTGACCCAGGAGAACCTTCCAGGCAGTTTTTGGGGGAGCTGCTGCTGTGATGTCACAGGAACGTTGCCGTGTCCTTGTGGTGTTCCCGTTGCTGTGGGGCACAGAGGCCTCAGTGTCAGAGCGGCTCTGGGCACCTGCTCATTGCCTGAGGATCCTCCTGCCCGAGGCATTCTCAGCAGCCAGCCCAGCCCCTGACGGGTGTCCTTCTGTCCTGGCAGGGGGACAGACAATCTGCAGACGTGTGCAGCACAGCCAAAATGATCCAGCAAGTGGTTGCTGCAGTTTGCACTCTGCACTCTGTGGCTTCTGATGGGTATTTTTTAACCCACTGGGCCCCTAAGTCGAGGATTTCCCCTGGTGCACCATATGTGCCTTTGGGATTGCTGTGGGCTTTCTGTTCTTCCTTTGGAACTAAGGTGATTTTGAAAGAAAATTGCCATTAAGATGCCATCCGTTTGGGAGAGCTCCTGCCAACAACTTCTTTAAAAAGGGGTTGTTTGTAGCCAGCAGGCTGTGCACAGAATTTGGAATGGAGCCTGGGGGGGTTCTGTTCCCCAGAGAAGAGTCTGTGGCAGTGAACTCTGGCATTCCCTCTGTTTGCTGGCCTAGCCAAAAACTGGACACAGCCTTGTATTTTGTGCTGTTCTCTTGCTTGCTGTGTGATCCAAAAGGACTGTGGCTCCAGGAGGGAAGTTGTGAAAGCAAAATGCTCTCTTGGCATTGACTTGTTGTGTGGGATTTTCCAGCAGAGGCAGCTTTTTCTCCTAACAGCATCTGGTTCAGGTGAAGGTCCCCTCACACATGGATACTGGGAAGCTCCTTCTTCAGTGAGCAGGAAAGGAACCTTTGGTGTTCAGAGATCCCAGTTGTTCCCTTTCAACACCATCATGAGCCCAGTAAGCTCCAGTATGATCCTTGTCACATGGCAGCACTCCCAGGATGGTCCCAGTTGCCTCTGGCTAGATCAACCCAGTCAGTCCCAGTATGATGCCATTGGCTCCCAGCATGCTCCCAGTTGCTCCCAGTCACCCCCAGTGTGGGGGATGATGTGCATGGTGTGTTCCCAGTCATTCTCAGATACTCCCAGTATGAGTCCAGTCACTCCCAGTATGATCCAAATTTGGATTGCTGGGAGGCCTCATGGAATCCTGGAGACCATTGTGACACTCTAGGGCCCCATGGAACCGTGGTGACACCAGGTTGGCTGGGAGTGTTGATGTGCTGCAGGGTAGGAGGGCTCTGCACAGGGAGCTGGACAGGCTGGATTCAGGGCCCAAACCCAACAAGGTGAGGTTTAACAAGTCCAAGTGCCAGGTCCTGCACTTTGGCCACAACAACCCCTGCAGTGCTCCAGGCTGGGGACAGAGTGGCTGGACAGCAGCCAGGCAGAAAGGGAGCTGGGGCACTGATGGACAGCAGGCTGGGCATGAGCCAGCAGTGTGCCCAGGTGGCCAAGGAGGCCAATGGCTCCTGGCCTGAATCAGGAGCAGTGTGGCCAGCAGGAGCAGGGCAGGGATTCCTCCCCTCTACTCTGCACTGGTTGGGCAGCACCTCGAGTGCTGTGTCCAGTTCTGGGCCCCCAATTTAGGAAGGCCATGGAGGGGCTGGAGCATGTCCAGAGAAGGGCAACAAGGCTGGTGAGGGGTCTGGAGCACAAATCCTGTGAGGAGTGGCTGAGGGAGCTGGGGTGGTTAATCAAAAGGAATAATAAGAAATCTGGAGAAGGAAGAGTAAAGAAAGCAAAGGTGAAGCAGAGGAAATGCTCAGGGCCATTTGGGGGTGGCTGCCAG